>NC_064859.1:100528685-100723044 GCF_024139225.1 Suncus etruscus | reverse complement strand
CCTTTGTATGTGAAGGGAACACAAACTTCAACTCCAAGGTGGCAACGTTTTATTTTGCAATTTACATGACTTAGTAGTTTTTCCTTTTCATTTTCTTCAATTTTTCTTCTTTAATCATGTTCAATGCATGTTTGTAAGAGGCTGACTTCTGTGAAGTATCCTGAAATGCTACAGATGGAAAAATACCAGAACTCATAATTTCCTAATACATGTCTTCAAATCCCAATTTCTAGAAAAACCTCACCAAAGTAACAAACTTGGATAGTCACTGGAAACTTTGTAAATTGGGTGGTAATGACAATTTGGGTACCTTCTAAAATCAGTCCCTTTTGCTGAGCATCTCAAATTGGCTTGTCCATTTCTAAAACATATTTTACTTTTGTATTTGGAAGACAATGACTTATATTTTGTCACACCATACATTAAAAAAAAAGAAATTGCTTACTCCTCACGTTGAAATCTGATTCCAAATTCCAAATGTTGATTATGTGATAGCATTTGCAGAAATGTACCCTGGGCTTGATCCCTAGCACCACATGGTCCTCCAGGTATCACTAGGTAGGGCCCTAGAGACCAAAGAGCAGTTGCAAGTGTGGCCCTAGGAACTCCCAGGCACTACTGGGCTCCAGTACCACAGAGCCCAAGTATCAGAACACCCTCAATTCCTAGTATTTAATTGTTCATGGGGTTGGCTGAGTATCACCTGGAATGGTCCCTAAAAGTTGTCCTCTGAGCATCATTTGGAGGCCACAAAACAAAGCAAGGTACTATTTACTAAAACTCATTTACCTTAAACATTACTCCGGTTAAAATATTGCCTGCCCGCATGAGCATTTTGTGGTCTTCTAAAAATAAAAGTGTTTGCAATAAGCAGGACCCAAAAGCTCTGTACAAATCCCATTTTGAAACCTCCAAATCTTTGACCAGACTTTTGTTGTCACCTGAGATTATTTTTTGTTTATTCCAGCGGATAAACTTGATTCTGAGTGTCAGATTTTCTGATTGTTCCTATTTCATGTATATGCCTTCATATAGATTTGATTCAAATATGTTGAACAATAGATTTATGCTTGGAGGCAGAAGAAAAAATATCCTTATTTCTAAAGCTGAGCAACTGGATCCATCTGGCCTCAAGAAATTCATGGTTAGGGGCCTGAGCAATAAAACAATGGTTAGGGAGGGCATTTGCTTTGCTTGTGGCTGACCTTGGTTCAGCTGACCAGGTTCAGAAGTAATTCCTGAGCACAGAGACAGGAGTAAACTCTGAACACTGCCAGGAGTGGCTTAACAACAACAACAACAACAACAACAACAACAACAACAACTAAAAATAAAAAGAAAAAGAGAGAAAAAAGGAAAGAAATACATTCATGTTTCTTAAAGGACCATTTTATGGCTAATTTTGTAAATCCATCCATGAGTCTGTGATCGAAGCCAGGCTCTACAGACAAAGGTTCAATAGAAATATTTTGACGCATCTTGTATTGGGACCTTGATACTGCCCTACAAAGCTCATTTCTAATCTTTTACTGCCTCAGTCCCAACCCTTACTTCCCCCCATCCTCCCATGTAGGTGCAGCTAATGACATGAAGCTCACCACATAGAATGATAAGTGCAGTTAGAGAAATAACTACACTGAAAACTATCATAACAATGTGAATGAATGAGGGAAAAAGAAAGCCTGTCTCGAGTACAGGTGTGGGTGGGGTAGGGAGTAGGTAGATCTGGGAAATTGGTGGTGGGAATCCTGCACTGGTGAAGGGGGGTGTTCTTTACATGACTGTAATCATACAACTACAATTATATTTGTAATCACGGTGTTTAAATAAAGATAATTAAAAAAAGAAATATTTTGGCGTGCCTTACTCTTTAACATTATCTCCCTTCTGAGGCTAAACCTGTGGTTTCTTTCTTTCTTTTTTTTTTTTTTTGGTGGGGGCACATCCAGTGAAGCTCAGCGGTTATTCCTGGCAATGCACTCAGAAATTGTTCCTGGCTTAGGGGATCATAGCGGACACCGAGGGATCAGTCTCGGTCTATTCTAGGTTAGCTGCGTGCAAGGCAAATGACCGACTGCTTCGCCACTGCTCTAGCCCCCTTGTGGTTTCTTTTTTACCTTGAGTGTCTCCTGGATTTCTGACAGGTGTGGTACCCAGGTTCTTCCCCAAGTCACTCATGTTTGTACCAGAAGTCTTGGCACCAGAGGTTAGCTGGATTGAGCTTGGAGCCTGCTGTGGATTGTTTCTCAACTGTGTGAGAGTCTCTACCAGGAGCTACTTAACGCACTTTATAGAACTGAGCTCTGCAAAGCAGAGGAAAAGCATTTCCCAAGGGATCCTGGAGTGAAAACTTGACTCACCAACTTTCCCTTGGCCTTTAAGTTAAAGCTGTTCCTACTGCATTTACATACTTAAAGTACATTGCAACTTGTTTCATTATCTTGTTCAAAACTTTTTCTTTCCCGTTGAAGGAGTGTTGCATTATTATAGCAGGTTTCAGGTTGCATCATTATAAATTTAACATCTGGCTAGAAAAGAACACGCAGCTAACCACTGAAAGTCCAATTCTACTCCTTACCCTACAATTGGCTCCTTTTGCCCTCTGGATACAGCCCCTTCCCCCATCCCTTTCTAAAAACCTCTAATTGGTCAGACAGCCTGAAAGTTTATTTTTGTTTTATTTAGCTCATCTGTTTGCTGGTTTTTTTCCATCTACTACATATGAGTGAAATCACATACTTATTTGTCTCTCTTTATCTAACATTATTTACCCCCCCCCCCCAGATTCATGTTGTTGCACAGGGCAAATTTCATTTTTTATTAGTAGTTAAGAAAATCTATCATTGTATTTGTATAGCATGGTTTTTCTATTTGCAGAGTGGAAATTCGAGTTTTTTACATTGTGGGTAAAGAGTAGTAGAGTTAAGAAAAAGAAGGAGAAGGATGGAGAGATTTCATCGGGGCTAAAGTTCTTGCTTTGCCCTTAGCTGACCCAAGTTCTATTCTGAGCACTCCATATGGTCCCCTGAGCACTGCCAGAGTAAATCATGAATACGGAGCCAGGAGTGACCGATGAGCACAGAGCCAGGAATAATCCTTGTGCACAGCTAGGTGTGGCTTAAAAATAGCAATAAGAATAAAAATTATGAAAAGAAATAAAGAAAAAGTCTGGTGAGTACCCAGTGATTCAAAGCTAATTGGTTTTGCTGGGAATCTGGTTTTTCAAGGGATTGATGCAAATGAACATTTGATAAATTTATCTCATCAAAAGAGTTCATCAAATCATCTATCAGGAAATATTCGCATAAGTAAGATTCAAATGTAACTAATGAATAGGAGTTTCCAAGAGCACAAGGGTATGATGCCAAGTTAAGGAGCAAATACATCCAGGGAGAAAGAAATGATAATTTGGACATTTGGAGACTTTTTAGCTAGGCCCCACCATTAACACCAATAAGATTCCCAGGGAGTGAGATTCCCAGTCAGAGAAAATAAGCAAAAAAAGGTGGATGAATTCTGCTCACCCCAAAGGCAAATGTCTAAAGTCAAAATTCCAGAAATAAAAATTCTAGGAACCAGAAAAGGGTATTTTTTAAAGTGCTTTAGGGAACTAGAATTTTTTTTTTTTTGGTCGATGTTGGAATTATTTTAGGCAGCATATTTGAGAGAAGAATCTAGAAACTAGTCAACAGGAAGCTGGGAGTGAGGTAGATGACTACAGATGGAGAAGTGAGAGGAACTGAATTCAAAACAAGTGGGGAGTACCCCGAGGGGGTACAAGCTATGGACGTCAATCATTGGTAAAGAGGTTGAAAGTGTTGGGAAGATTCCAGTGAACTCTAGGGAGGAATTTGAAGATGTCATACAGCTGAGTGGCTCATGGACACTCTGAATGACATTGCACTTACTCATCTGTGTGTGAAAGGCAACTGTATCACTCACAACATTGTTGGAATTTAGGGAAACAGAGGTCAATGAAAAATGGCTCTTGTCCCTAGGTGACTTGGCATTATTTAGAGTGAGAGCGCCATTCACCAATTCAAGAGATTAGAAAATGACCGCCTAATGGAACTAATAACAGACTTGGTAATGCTCTAGCCATACTTGTTGACTTTCTTTCATGTCTTGGTCTCAGAGGCATATCAGAAATAGCTACTAGGAGCCCAAGAGCCCACTATTTGCCTCTCCTCCCAACTCTGAGTTTAGTCAACTCATGTTAGAAACTTAAAACTGGGCCATGGTAAAAGTACAAATTAGGGTCCTTCTGCTTTCCTTCCCCCTGGCAAGGCTGTTAAACAGTTACCAGATGCGCACAGTCCTAGATCAATGTAATCTGTCAGTTTAATTCAATGAATATTGAAGAGTTCATAAATACAAGGTGCTGTGCTTGGGTATGTGTGTGCTACTTTCTGAAGGCAATTTCCATTTCTGAATAACTTGATTTCTCATATGGCTCGAAGCTTTATTTGACCATTCCCAGATTTTTGAAGGGCTGGTTGACTGCCATTTTCTTATGGGTCTGCAAAGCCAACTCAAGCTTGCAATTTGACTGGTTTTGGAGATGTTCAAGGGAGAACCCTTCTGTAGAGCCTTTCAGAGACCCAACTCCTGATAATGAACAACACTTAAAGAAGCTCTGAAACCCTGACCAGGTGCTATAATCCAGTGATTTGTGTATATTGAGGTTGTTGGGGGCATATTAATGCCTCTTGCTATTTTATTTTTACCATGGAAAAAAAGACCATGAAAGCATTGGATTTCTTTCTATGCCTGGGAAGCCTAGAAAGCATCCTCTTCATCAATGTGTCAAGTCAGGTCTTTGCCACATCACCTGTCAGCTTAGATCTTCATGTCATTTTGTATCTGCAATTTCAGATACACCGATTTGCTAATATTGAGATTAGAGCAGGAATAACCTCAGAGCTCTGTTAATACCAATTACCTCGGAACCAGCCAGACTGGAGACAGATAAGAGTCCACCAAAGGCTGATGAAAATACAGTATCCTGAAAATTAAACATCTATGCTGAGTACACACAAAGTCAAAGATTCGTTATTGGAATGAAATTACTTCGAATGCTAATATTGGGAAAACTCACAAGAAATAATATAACTCTTAGACCTTCCCTGTAGGAATACAAAGAAAGAACTCCGTGTGTCTGGGGTGTGTTCAGGTCGGGAAAATTGGGGATGGAATCTTTTATGACGAGTTTTAAAATTCTGAAGCCTGTTAATGAGAGGGCAGAAGTCAAAATAGCAGAGCTAAGGATTTAATTAAAATTTCTATGATGGTCCCCCTTAGTCTAATTGGGCCATTTCATTTGTACTTTTTCAACAGTGTTACATCTATTTAATATTTTTGCTAAGGAAGCAAAAGGACTTTCCATCGTAGATTCATTTCATTTTGGCTAATGCTTTTGTCTCCAGGTACCATCCAGAATTTGGATAATGGCACCTTTCTGAGGCTTAACACTGGGGAAAAAATTCAAGAGATTAGAAAATGACCGCCTAATGGAACTAATAACAGACTTGGTAATGGACTTTCAAATATCCAGCTTCTGTTTTAATGGCCACAAAAGTTAACACATGGAGGATGTTGAAGAATGGAATAAAGAATTTGGAAAGACATTTAAAAATTACGATTTGTTAGAGCTACACACAAGTGCTAACATATAGGGTATTTCTAAATTCCTAGGTGGTCATGCCCAATATATTTATTATATCCAATGCATTTATTATAAAAATTAACAGAGTATTTTTACAGTTCAAATTTATAAAGTTATAAAGAAAATTTAAAAAGTACACAAGATCATTATTCTCAGGAAAATTCTATATCTTAAAAACTGATACATTTGTGGGTCTGAAGGCATTAGAACAGTCCAGGCACTTACCTTGCATGTAGCCAAACATGATTAGATCTCTGGCACAGTAGAGCTTTCTCCAAGCATTGCCGGGAGTGATCCCTGACACAGAGTCATAAATGAGCCTTAAGCACAGACAGGTATGGTCAAAACCCTATCCCCAAATTAGATACCTAAGCATATGCAGATGTTCACATCTGTATTTTGTCTTTATATCTGTTAGACTATTTAAAGACCAGGAAAAGAGCTTAACAGGTTGAGCACATGTTTGGTATATAGGATTCCCCATGTACAGCTGGTAGTGACCTCCAAGAACCAGGCTGGGAGTAAACCCTGAGTACTGTCAGGTGTGACCCACACATAGGACAAAACAAAATAGAAGGGCAATAGTACAGCAGTTAAGGCTATATATTTTAAGATGCCAACCCAGTTTTGATCCCTGGCACTGCATGAATGATCCCTGATCACAGAGCCAGGAATAAGTTCTGAGTATCACCATCTGTGACCCCTCAAAAAACAAAGCAAAGCAAAACAAAAAAGCTTTTCTGATTTCTGTAAGTTAAAGACTTAGTCAATGAAAAATTAAGCATTGGTCTGAATTTATAGAAAAGTTAGTAAAATTATGATCACTATCAACAATGAGGGACTAGGCAAGTGAGGGTCCTAAACCTTTTGACATGCTGTCAGGTGGCCAAGGGTCCTTTCTGCCAAGGTCACCCAGTTCGCTGTTCCCATTCTACCATTGGGTGCTGCCACTTCTTTAATTGAGTCACTCTGATTTGTCTGAAGTGATGTCTTGTTGAGGGTAGTAATTTTTCTCATGGTTATTGATTTCTGAAAATATTACTTCTCTGCTATTCCTGCTAAGTAGATTTACACTTAGTCTACTCCACTTTCTGTGGTTGTTCCACAGTACTTCAATATTTATTCAACCTTCTACTTTTGTGGACTTTTTTACTCTTTGTTTTTCCAGTTCAGAAATTTCTTTTGACCTATCATCAAGCATAGAGATTCTGACTTCAGTTGTAGTCAGTGTGCTAACAACCCCATAAAAAGCATTCTTCGTTTCTCTTACAATGGCTTGATAGCAAGGAATTTTGTTATTGTCGTTATTATTATTTTTGGGTCATACCTGGCAGTGCTCGTGGGGTTACTCCTGGCTCTGCACTCAAGAATCACTCCTGTTAATGCCCAGAGGGTCATATGGCATGTCAGAGATTGAACCCAGGCCTTGCAAGGCAAGCACCTTAACTGCTATACTATTGCTTTGGCTTCATATCCAAGATTTCTTTTTAGAAATTCCATCCCTCATGGCAGAGAGAGGAATCAAAGAATCAAGTTTAGGCTTTGGGTACTGGAGGCTCTGGGTCCATCCTTAGCACCTCAGGGTTCCCCAGAAATGCTGAGAGTCACTCCCTACTTCCAGCACCATTGAGTCCCCAAACCCAAACCCAACCAACAAGAAATTCCATCTGTTTTCTTTGACAGGATTCCTCCACCTATGCTTATGTGTTATTTACTTTATTCATTGAAGTTTTTTTTTATCATGCTTGTTTTGAATTCTTGTTTTCTGCCTTTTGCTTTTTTTTGTCTCTGTGTCTTGCTTTGTTCTCCTCACACTGTATTTCACTTTTCAGTTGGAAGTGTCACAAGGCCTGGGGGAAGTGGAGTCTATTAGTTTTCAAAGTAGTGACTCTGGACTGTGACTATTCCTGTTTCTCACTCTTTCCCCATTGCTGTGAGAGGTTGAGGCTATTAGAGCTCACACAGGTTCTTGACTTCAAGCAACTGAGGTTGAAGCAGGAGATCAAGTGAATTGGCCAAATTCAGAAAACAAAATAATATTTAAGAGAAAGAAAAAGAAAGGAAAAAGGGCAGAAGCCTCCCACTGTGAGAAGAGGTCTCCTAAATTCAGTTCAAGAGAAAGGTCAAAAGTATTTTCCTCTTGTATCTTCTTGAGTAGGGGGGGAATGAATGAACACTTTTCATTGGGTTTAAAGTTAATATGGAAGGTGGGAAGAACAAAACTTATGAATCTGTTCAAAGATTCATGCCGTGAGTCCATGATGGTATTTTATTTTTTTTCCATTTTATTTGGTTTTTGAAAGTTTGAATCCCAGTATCCCTTATGGTCTCCTAAGCCTTCCAGGAGTGATTTCTGAGTGCAGCACTTAGGGGTTACTCCTGGTTCTGCACTCAGAAATCACTCCTGACAGGCTTGGGAGACCATATGGGATGCTGGGATTCAAACTTCCTGGATCGGCTGCATGCAAGGCAAAAAGCTCTACCCTTACTATCACCCTGGCCCCGGTGTTTTCATATTTTTATCTGTGAGGGTACACATGGCTGTGCTGGAGGATTATCCTGGCTCTGTGCCTAGGAATCTTTCTTGGTCCAGATGGCATCATATACAGTGCTAGGGATTAAGCCTGGGTCTTTTGCACACACAGCTTGCAAAACAAGTAATTTACCCTCTGTAAGATCTCTCCAAGAAGGGTGGTTGTTTTTAGTATTGTTCAGGTTTTTTATCATTATATAACTACAAAGCACCTTACATGCTAACATGAAAACTGGAAGTCTCCATTTTTAGCTTTTTTTTTTCCTACTGCAAAAGGAAATCTACCCAGAACTCATAGTTTCTTGAAATATTTGCACATAAAATTTCAGGTACTTGTGAAGTTTGTTTATTGAACAGTTTTAAGTAGAAAATTATAGGTCCTTCCCCAATGTTCAGTCATACTCTGTACTGGTCATTGATGTCACTTGCCCTGTCACTTGATGCCCAGTTCAGAGTGCAGTGATTGCCTGGTCTTACTTCTTTTTTTTTTTTTTTTTTTTTGTGGTTTTTGGGTCACACCCGGCAGTGCTCAGGGGTTATTTCTGGCTCCAGGCTCAGAAATTGCTCCTGGCAGGCACAGGGGACCATATGGGGCGCCGGGATTTGAACCGATGACCTCCTGCATGAAAGGCAAACGCCTTACCTCCATGCTATCTCTCTGGCCCCGCTGGTCTTACTTCTACATCATTCTTAGTGTAGACATCCCTGTCCTCAAATCTGGATTTGCTACCATGTCATCCATGTCCCCTTGCTGAATTCATGGCTCTTGGATTTTTTTTTTTTTTTTTTTTTTTGGTTTTTGGGCCACACTCGGCGGTGCTCAGAGGTTACTCCTGGCTATCTGCTCAGAAATAGCTCCTGGCAGGCATGGGGGACCACATGGGACACTGGGATTCGAACCAACCACCTTTGGTCTTGGATCGGCTGCTTGCAAGGCAAATGCCGTTGTGCTATCTCTCCGGGCCCAGGCTGTTGGATTTCTTATCTTTCTGGCAGTGACTACATGTATGGATGAGAAACTGCCATCATCTTGATATAGGGGAGGGGACAAACAGACATTATTCTCTCGTTAGGGCATGTATGTGGGGGTCAAGAATGGTGTCTAACTGGGGGTTTCCTTTTATCTCTTACCGTTTGCCACCCCAGCCACCCCATTAGCTGTTTTGAATGCCCATCTTTTCAATGAGATTTTAAGGGCCAATTAAATGACCAAGATTACTCAGAGCCCCTCCTCTTTTCACTCTACAACTTTCTCTGGGTGATGGCACCAATTTTTCCTCCCACCAATAGTGCAGGATATTTCCACCCCCTCCATGGCCACCAAGACCAGGACCTGCTGTTGTATTAATTATTAATTATAGGGTCCTAGTGTTGTGGGGTGGTGAGGCCTTTCTCTGCTCTGCCTGGTGCTTGCAGCCCCTACGACTGGTGGGTCTGAAGGTTGCAGGGTAGTGGTGGCAAAATAATTTTACAGGCAGCCATTTGAAGCTTCAGAAAATATCCAGCTTTATTACAAGGCCTTAACCACCATGTGCCACATGGCTTTTAAGCTAAGCAACCTCTCTCTTGCTCCTCTGCATCCATCCTAGTTGCTATCCTCTCTCCCTCTGCCTCTCCACTCCCTCCAGGCAACCCTATTATCTTCTCTACAAGATACCCCCCTCCCCCATCCCAGGTGTGGGCGGGTCTGATCATCCAGGTGAGGTTAGCATATAGAATTGGGGAAATTCTTGATTTTCTTGATTAGAGCCATCCTAATGGGTAGATGACAGTATCTCATTATGATTTTGATTCGTATTTTCCTCACTATTACTGTTACTGGAAATCTTGTCATATACATGTTGCCACTTGTTTATTTTCTTTGGTAAATGCCTATTTAAGTTCATTGCCTGTTTTTAATGCTCATGTTTTAGTTGAGTTATAATCCTTTATATGTTTTAGATAGCAAACTATTATAAGATGTGATTTTTTTTCAATATCTTTTGCTTTTGGAGAATGATTTTTCATTCTGTTGGTTATATCTTTGTATCTTTTGATGTACATCTTTTGAGTTTTAAATTTGGATGAAGTCTAATTTATCTAGTTGTGCCTTTGTTGCTTCTGCTTTTGACTTCATATCTCCAACATCAAATTCAGTGTCATGTATTTTACAACTATATGTTCTTCTAAGTGGTTGATAGGTTATATCTCTTTAGATGTCTTTGGTCCATTTGGGGTTAATTTTTATAAATAAAATACTCCAACTTTATTCATTTTCATGCGAATGGCCAGATTTTTCAGAATCATGATTTGAAAAGATCTCTTCTCCAATGAGTAGTTGAAAATCATGTAACATATATGTGAGGGATTATTTCAGGGTCTGGTCTACTCTATTTGGTTGGTCTTCATGATGTATTTTTGCCAATACTACATTGCATTGGTGATACAACTTTGTAATATGAGTTGAATTCAGATGTAGTCTGAAATCACTACCATAATTTTTAAAGATGCTTTTGACTATTTAGAGTATTTTGAAATTTTAATTTCCATTTGAATTTAAGATGGATTTATTTTACTTCTTCAAAAAGCATCGTGCAATTAAGATATTGAATTGAATAGTATTAATGTCCTAATATTCAATTCAAATCTATGACCACAGATGTCTTTTCATTTATTCATTACTTCTTTAATTTATTTGAGCATATGTGTCTTACCTTCTTGCTAAATTTATTCTGAAATATTTTATTTTCTGTCAGTATTTAGAATCACCAATGATTTTTGTGTGTTTTTCCTCCAACACACTATTGAGTCTATCTGGTGATTTTTAAATTTTTGTTGTTATGACTTGTAGCTATTTACTTCCTTTCTAGTTTTATTTTATATTTATTTGCTGAAGATGTGTGTGTGTGTGTGTGTGTGTGTGTGTGTGTGTGTGTGTGTAACCACAGTAGTGCTCAGGGTTATTCCTGGCTTTGCACACACACAAAAAAAAATCACTCTTGTTAGCTCAGGGGGATGAGGCACATATGGGATGCCAGAGATCAAACTCAGGTCAGCCACTTGCAATGCGAGACACACACCACAAGCTTGGCACCAAGTTTTATATCTTTAATTTGTTTGAAGCATGTTTACAATTGTTTCTTAAAACATTTTTGAAATGATTATTTTACAATCTTGTCATTTTCTAAGTTTCAGAGATAATACAGGATTAAGCACTTGCCTTGCATGTGGTCATCCATCCCTGGCATCATATCTGTTCCTTCCAGAACCACTAGGACTGATCCCTGAGCACAGAGCCAGGAGAAAGCCCCGAGCAAGACCAAGTGCTGCCCTTACTCTCCCCTAACACAAATAATACTTTCTTTTACAATTGTTCAATTTTTCAAACTTTCAAACAATTCAAGCTCCTGAGTCATTTTCTCATTGGCATTTTTGATTTGTTTTGAAAAATCATGTGTAGACATTTTGGGACTTGTGTTCTGAGATGCTAGATCCTGTTTCATTAATGTGAATGTGTCTTCAAAAACAAACAAACAAAAAAGCCTTCTGGGGGCGGGAGAGGTGGCGCTAGAGGTAACGTGTCTGCCTTGCAAGCGTTAGACTAGGATAGATGGCTGTTTGATCCCCCCAGCGTCCCATATGGTCCCTCATGCGATTTCGAAGTGCATAGCCAGGAGTAACCCCTGAGCGTCAAATGGGTGTCCCCCCCAAAAAAAAAACCAATAAAAATGTTTTCTACACACCTATATTCATTGCAGTGCTATTTACAATAACAAGAATCTGGAAACAACCAAGATGCCCTTCAACAGATCAATAGGTCTTCAACAGGTCAAAGAAATTGTGGTACATATACACAATGGAATATTATGCAGCTGCCAGGAGTGATGAAGTCATGAAATTTTCCTATACATGGATAGTCATGGAAACTATTATGCTGAATTAAATAAGTCAGAGGAAGAGAGAGATAGACTCAGAATAGTCTCACTCATCTATGGGTTTTAAGAAAAATAAAATACATTATTGTAATAATGCCCAGAGACAATAGATATGAGGGCTGGAAAGACCAGCTCAAGATATGATGCTCACCACAAATAGTGGTGAGTGCAGTTAGAGAAATAACTGCATTATCAACTATTATGACATTACTAATAAGTGAGAGAAGTAAAATGCCTATCTCAAAAAAGGCAGGGGCTGTGGGAGGAGTCAGATGGGGGGCATTGGTGGTAGGAATGTTGCAATGATGAAGGGGATGTTCTTTTTATGACTGAAACCCAACTATAAACATGTTTGTAATCATGGTGCTTAAATAAAGATATTATTTTTAAAAAATGTGAATGTGTCTTTGTGGGTCCTCTCTTCATTCAGGTAGTGTGAGAGTCTGGGTCTACCTGTCTTTGAAGGTTCTCTTTCCAAACAGAGTCTGAACTTGGATGTTTAGCTCCACAATAGCCCTCCCAATATTCTGGCAAAGTGGAAGGTTGACTTGCATTGACTGCCTCGTGGCAGAGGGGTCAGAGAGAATTTCAGGCCCTCTCAGCCCTTTCCAGACAGTCTTGGTAAAGGTGCACATTGCCCTGCACCATTGCTGAGCAGAATGGGAGGTCAACTCTCCAAATACTCATAGAGGGAGGCCTTGGAGAACTGATTCAGACCTCCTTGTCCAGACTTTCTAGCTTTGTGGTGACCTGGGGGTGGTGGAGGTTAAGCTTCCTGCAAGGTACGCCAAGAGAAGGCTGAATGGAAGGAAGAGCAAAGATATGTCTCTTTTGTCATTTCTTTCATCCCACATTGTTTGCTTCCTTCCCCTCCTTGGACTTAAAAGCTACAACTTTGACCCCAGTTTTTTTTTTTTTTTGAATAAAAAAGTTATTTTTATTTTATATTCATTGCAGCACTTAGTACAAAGATACAGAAATAACAAAGATACAGAAACAATTCAAATACCTAACAACAGAGGAATTGGTAAAGAAATTGCAGAATATATACACAATAGAATACTTTCTATGCACCAGTTAGATAATATTAAATCTTGACTTGAGGGCATCAGATTGAGCAAATAAATCAGAGGAAGAAGAGCAAATACTGAATGATTTCTTTCATCTTGGTATATGGAGAAACAAAACAAGGGATAAATAATATTATTCATCAATGACAAAACCTTTGACTTGGATTACAAAACTGACTTTATCAAATAGTAAAGGGGAAGATAAAGGTACCTGAAAAATGGATTATAGGTGATAGTGGAGAAGTTTGACCTCAGTTTTAATGAGTAATTTTGTTCTGTGTAAAATTATTCTATTCACAGTCTTTTTTTTTTTTTTTTAATCTAATACTTTGAAGCTTTCCCTTTATTTTCATTGCTTGCTTTTTTTTTTCTTTCAGAAATGTATTTTAACTTTGGTTAGTTTGGTTATAGTTTAGATATCATGCTCTCCTCACCCCCCAACTTAAACACCGTGTTTTACAAAATGGTTCATAATACAGTTGTTTGGGGCATTCACTATTCTAACACCAATCCTACCACCTGTGTCATCTTCCCTCCACCATTGTCCCCAGTCTCTCACCAACCTTCAAACCTTAACAAGTACAAAATAATTTATTTCATATTGCTTATTACAAGAAATGGTAAGTAACATTGTCCAAAAAATAGTTCAGTCAAAGAAAATTTGTGGAAGTTATTCTATCTCACAATGGTGTTATTAAAGTCATTGAGGATTTATTGAACTGTTTGTTGCTAGTTGACTTCTGGTTTTGATACCATATTTTTCTATGATATTTCATTTATTGTCATTATTCTTTCTAGGCAATTGTTGAACTAACCTACTTTCTAGAAATACTTCCTTTTTGTACACATTTTCTCAATTTGTGTTTTGGCGAAATTTTATTCTCTTGTCTTAAATCATTTTAATTCATCATTTCTCAGTGTTGAATGAATTCTGATGGGTCTTTTTTAGTATTATCTTCCAAATCACCAATTCCTTTATCTAGTCTAGAATTTAAGCCAAGTAATGATTTTTTTTATTACTGTCAATGTCTTTCATTTCTACATTTTTTTTCTTTTTGGTTTTTGGGCCATACCCAGCAGTTCTTAGGGGTTACTTCTAGCTCTGTGCTCAGAAATCAGTACTGGCAACATCGGGGGTCCATATGAGATGCAGGGGATAGAACCTGGGTCCCTCCTGGTTGTCTGAGTGCAAGGCAAACACCCATCACTGTGCTTTCACTCTGGCCCCTCATTTCTGAATTTCTAATTTTTTTCTCTTGCTATCTAATCTTGTTTTATTTCAACATTTTGTTTTGTAATTTTTCTTAGTAAGCAATAATTCATATCTTGAAATCCCTGAAAATAATTGAAAATAATTTTAGAGGGTTATTTTAAAAATCTTGTGTTAAATTACTCTTTTGTTCAGTTCTTGAGTTTATTTTAATTTTTTTAGTCTCATTGTTTTTCACTTGATTCTTAAATTCTGGTTTATAAGTTGACCTGATTGGGAATTTATTTACTTTCTCTCCCTCTTTCTTTTTTTCCTATCAAGTGCTTTGCTTCCAAGATTCCAATATTTGATGCTAGAGTGTTGAGGTTGAGGTTCAGCCATGTTGTTTTAATGGCAATGATGAAAACCCAGTCATGAATCAGAGAAACATCTGTTCTTGACCTTGAGGTCAGATTTACATCCTTTATATCAATGTTTCTCAATCATTTTCTGACCGTGACCCTTCAGCCCTTGTTTTCTTCTTGTGTTACTTGTTATCCCCCTGACTTGAGCTACTGCCCCCAATTATGAGATTTATTTTTGCCTTAAAATATTCTGGGGGTTTGCAGCAAGCCATTTTTCCCAAGAGATACTCCTTTCAATCACAGCTTAGGTAAAATAAACTCCAATGCCATTTCCATCCAGAAATTCCATCCATCTCCACTTGCAGAAGTGTGGAGGCCTCATTCCAATCTCATCTTTATGCAGTAGAACTTCCTGTTTACCATTCATTTGTTTCTTCTTTTCCTTTATATTTACTAACAGGACTACATATTTGGGCTCTTGTTTTCAAGCGACCAAGACTGGAAGCAGGAGACAACACTTAATAGCCAGATCAAGAATAGCTTTCTTTGATGCAAAAGACTAGAAAGAAGGGAAAGGGGCAGGAAGGCTCTCATAGAATAGAAGGGGTATCATAGGAAAGATTCTAGAGCAGGGGTCTCAAACTCGCAGCCGGCCTTCAAATATCGCAGTATTCGCGATTATTCACTTACTGAATAATCACAATAAAAATCACATTAGTAAGAAAAAAATCGTATTAAACATTCGCATACCCCGAGCAGTTCCGTTCGGGGTATGCAAATGTTTAATGCAATTTTTTTGCGATGTTTTTTCTTACTAATGAGATTTTTTATTGCGAATATTCGGTAAGCGAAATCCCTTATGCGGCCCTGCCTCACCCCTACTTTGCCTCCTGCGGCCCCCAGGTAAATTGAGTTTGAGACCCCTGTTCTAGAGGGTGGGTGTTGAAAAACAGCCCTTAGGATGGGCTTGGATGGTGGATGGAGGCCTTTGTTCTTAGGCCCTGGCCATGTGGCTCCATCCCCCAGTTACCGGCGGGTCTGGGTCCAGGAAAGCGACAGGTATTGAACTCGCTCACAGGCAGGCTTCCAGAGAGATAACATCTTTATTGCCCTGGCCACCAGATGTGGCTGCTAACCATTTACACATGCCATTCTCAGCTAGCCCTGCATCTTACTTCTTTCATCCATGTCACCTCCAACCTCCATCCTGGCAAAAGACCAAAAAGCCCTAATCCTCTCTGGCCAAAGCCTTATCTAACCTTTCCAAGACTCCTCCCAGGAATGGGCGGGGTCTTGCAGGTAAGATCAAGTTACCTGGGAAGAATGGGGGGAAGAGGCCACAGGTAGGGGAGCACTTTTCATTAAATTTAAAGCAGGCAGCTTAGTAAAACAGGGGTGCAGCTTTGAGCTGACGACTTCTTCAAGGTTATCAGGACCATCCCATGATATTCCATCTTCACATACATAATAATTTTTTTTAGAGCTATTATTTTTCTAATTTAATTTTGTGCAACCCTCTCTGTCCCTGTAACTGGCTACTCTGCCAACTTCTGCTCTCTGGAGATCCAGGGAATTCTTTTCATCTATTAGACACACATACTATAGATTACTATTATATATTATATAAAATAATATACTCACATTATATGTATTAATGCATTGGAAGACACTTAATTAAATTCCACGTGAACCTCTAGCTCTTAGCACTTAGCTGAGTGCATGGCATCAAGTGGCCACGTATTAAATATTTATGAGATTGAGGTTGAGTATGTTATGACCTTGGTTAGTAATTTATCACAGTAAAAATTTTAAGCTATTACAATGTTTTTCCAAATGAGTTTTTTCGCTATTAGCTACTAGTACTTTGTTTAGCCAAAATTTTAAACACTTGTGATTTTATGAAAATAAGTTTACTTTTATGTTGCTCATCCAAACACCCTTCTCTGAGTATAAAATACATGAAAATGTTGGCTGGAGAAAGAATCAACAAAGAAACAAAATGGCAAGCTGATAGGGTATAATTTCCTTTTGGAAATGTCAAAAGTATATGAGTGTGTGTGTGTGTGTGTGTGTGTGTGTGTGTGTGATTTTACTCAGGAATCATGTATGGAAAGCATGCACTCTATCACTGAGTTACAACCACAACTTAGTATTCTTGTTTTTTAAGGAACCAGAATAATTCACAGCAACAGCTATGACTATACCATGTGCAAATACTTACCCAGAGGTAAAGTGCTGAGATGGTCTTGTCCTTTTTTTTAGGGGAGGAGAGCCACACTAGGTGACACTCAGGGGTTACTCCTGGCTATATGCTCAGAAATTGGGTTGGGGGATCATATGGGAAGCTGGGGATCGAACCCAGGTTTGTCCTAGGTCAGCTGCATGCAAAGCAAATGCTCTACCACTGTGCTATCTCACTGGCCAGGGCTTGTCCTTTAATACTCCTTGCAAGTCCAATTTCAAGGCTCTGAATTCCCGAAACTGTTGCCTGACCATGAAACTCTCTGTTGCCCCTTCAACACTGAATGGCAATCTAGAAGGATAGAATATTCTTGGTGAGTGTTCATGAGTTACTTATTTAATTTTCTACTAATAAACATCCCACCATTTTCTTCTGGCTCTTAGGAGTTCACTTGATTTGCCATGAATCTTAGGGGCTTTCCTTTATATATTTAGATTCCTTTATTGATCTCTGTAAATTCAAGATTCTGTCTCTTTTGTCATTCTGATAACATTGTGTCTTAGAGTTTTTCTATGTGGGGTATTTTTCCCCCTGAAAACATTCAGGACCCTCGTAATTTGGTACCTGCACTCTTCACTGCTGGGACATTCTTATCCATGATTATTTTAGTGATTCTTCATAGAATTCAACTTTTTGTTCTTTTTGTTTTGTTTTGTGGTTTTTGGGTCACACCCGGCAGTGCTCAGGGGTTATTCCTGGCTCCAGGCTCAGAAATTGCTCCTGCTGGCAGGCACGGGGGACCATATGGGATGCCGGGATTTGAACCAATGACCTCCTGCATGAAAGGCAAACGCCTTACCTCCATAGCTATCTCTCTGGCCCCAACTTTTTGTTCTTTAGGGACTGATAATTCTGTTCCTCTTGAATTTATCCCATAATTCTCTGCTGTCCAGTTTATTACTTTTCAGCTTTGTTTAACCTTCTGTTTTATTTTCCTAGAACTTTCCTGCCTCCATCTTTGAGTTTCTTGATCTTCTCCTCTGCTGCTGTTATTTTGATGCTCAGACCTTCTGAGTATTTTGTTTTGTTTTGTTGTTTTTTGGGCCACACCCAGTGGCATTCAGGAATTCTCCAGGCTCTGCGCTCAATAATTACTCTTGGCAGGCTCAGGGAACCATATGGAGTGCTGGGGATCAGACCCAGGTTGGCAGCATGCAAGGCAAATGCCCTACTTGCTATGCTATTGCTCTGGATCCTGAGGTTTTTGTTGTTGTTGTTGTTTTGTTTTGTTTGTTTTTTGGGCCACACCCAGTGACACTCAGGGTTACTCCTGGCTATGCTCTCAGAAATTGCTTCTGGCTTGGGGGACCATATGAGACATCAGGGGATCAAATCGAGGTCCATCCTAGGCTAGTGCAGGCAAGGTGGACGCCTTACTGCTTGTGCCACCACTCCGGCCACACCCCGAGTTTTTTTTTTTAAAGACTCATTATCATTTATTTCTGTTACTTTTGATTGTATTTTTTTTCATTTCCACCCATTCTTTCTTTCTTTCTTTTTTTTTTTTTGGTTTTTGGGCCACACCCGTTTGATGCTCAGGGGTTACTCCTGGCTAAGTGCTCAGAAATTGCCCCTAGCTTGGGGGGACCATATGGGACGAACCACGGTCCGAACCTTGGCTAGTGCTTACAAGGCAGACACCATATCTCTAGCACCACCTTCCCGGCCCCCACCCATTCTTTCTTGTGCTTTGCTGACTACTTGTGCCATTGTTTCTATGATCTCATTAGAATTCCTCACTATGAGGGTCACTAAAGCCATTCTTTGCAAGTTTGTAGGGCTGGTTGGTACTAGAAGAGCTTTTCACATTACTACATTCACTCATGAAGCTAGTTGGCATTTGGGTGTCTTCTCAATTGTTCTTGTTGCACCCCAGTATTCCAATGGTGAATATTTGTAGTCAGCTCCCCTTAGGGTCTCTAAGGAATTGGGTTGTCCTTGCTCTTTTCCATCCCATCATGAATGTGAACAGTAGAGTAGCCACATGGATCAGAGAAGTGTGTCAGTAGAGATGGAGGAACATGGGCATAAAAGCTGCTGAGACCCAGCGGAAGTAAATAATCTCTTTTAGGTCCAAAAAGGCCCTGGAAATATCAGCTCAGTGGTTAATCTCACCAGGATAGGTGAAGGAGAAAGCAGAGAGTCTGAGATGAGGAGATGGGCTGAGGTTCAAATTCCCTTTCTCACTGGACACTAGTCAGTGGGTCCTACTCTAAAGACTTCACTTTATTTCCGCCTAGAGGTCATATTTCAAAATTGAGTCACATTCTGGTAGACATGGGGGTTAGGACTTTAAGTTATCAGTTGGGGGTGGGCATTCACTCTGACTTAAACAGACATTAATATATTCTTTAGAGGACCACCATTCAGTCCACTACAAATGTGCACTGTTACTTTAAAGTCATGAAAAAGATATAATCTGCCAGGCAGGTAAGTGTGATCCATTTAAGAGGTGGTTTGGGGGCTGGAGAGATAGTATGGGGTTTAAGGTGTTTGCCTTTCAGGCAACTGACACTGATTTGATCCCTACAGGGGTCTCAAACTCGAGGCCCGCAAACGGCTCTCCCGTACAACATTTTGTGGCCCTGCCCTAGAGGAATCTTTTTTTGTTTTGTTTTGTTTTAGTTGTTTGGGTCACACCCCCCAATGTTCAAGGCTTACTACTGACTTTGCACCCAACTTTGCCTCCTGCGGCCCGCAGGAAAATTGAGTTTGAGACCCCTGCTAGTGTCCCCTGAACATCACCAACCTCTAAGCAAAGAATCACAAATAAGCCCTGGATAACCTACATTACCAGGTATGGCCCTTTGAATGGAAGAAAAGAGTAGGTAATCCAATTAAAAAGTTTAAATTTCATAGAAAAAGAACCATAGGAGAAATGACTGATGATGAAATCAATTATAATTTCCACGGGATTATCCTTTCTCAATGAGGTACTATTCATTGTAATGTCAGCACAGGGCAAAATCTCATGCTGTTATTTATTGGGAAATATTTTTCAAAACTTTCCCTTTCATTTACGGATTTATTGACAGACTTGTGAAGATTACAATAGAAAAGAGTTCTCCTCTGGTGAAAGGCAAAAGTGTAATTTAAGTGGAGGCATAATTTATCCTGCATGCTGCAATCACCTGACTTTAATGAGAAAATAAAATAAATTCCAATATATGTTCCTGGGACTCCATCCAGTTTTCAAAAATATGTTGTGGTGGGTGCCAGGAAATAAATATTGAGAGAGAAAGAGAGAGAGAGAGAGAGAGAGAGAGAGAGAGAGAGAGAGACAGACAGACAGACAGACAGACAGAGACAGAGAGAGACAGAGAGACAGAGACAGAGAGAGAGAGAATCACATGTTCATACCTAGAAACACAAGTAACTGATTTCTTGGTAGCATTATCTTTGATTACAAAGTACATTAACTTTTTTTTGGTGTGGGGGAGCCACACCTTGTGACTCTCAGGGGTTACTCCTGGCTATGCACTCAGAAATAACTCTTGGCTTGGGGGACCATATGGGATGCCTGGGGATTGAACCCCAGTCATTTCTAGGTCAGCCGCGTGCAAACAAACATCCTACTGCTGCGCCACCGCTCCAGCCCCACAAAGTACTTTTTTTTTTTTTTTAGATTTTTTCCACAGAAATATATCATACATGTAAAAGAATTCCAAGTTGCAGCTATGAAAAGGCACAGTGGCACAGTCTGGTTTTCTAGAAGGCCCCTCACTTTGTGTTTAGCTTCAAAAGAAATTGATACTCTTTCCACCCCTTCCTGCTGCCTTCCCAGTTTCTTCCACACTAACCCCAGAAGTTAGCTGTAGAAATACAGTCTTGGCAGATGTAAAGTTGGCAAGCTCAAATGCAGTAGTCCTGGACAAGGGTGAGTTGCAGCCCATGGACTAGGGTCCTGATGAGGAAAGTAATTAGAAATGCAGAGACAGATGAGAAAAAACTCTGGGAAGACAGAGTTGGGGAGTGGAGTGAGGCTACTAATTCTGGGAACATCACCAGGTAGAAATGCTTGACCTAGGAGAGCCTAGTTTGGCCGAAACTCAGAGAGTTGTAGCTCTGTAGCTGTGAACAAGTTTAGTTTTGTTTTGAGTCACTCTGGAGGAACTTCTCATGGCAGACATAGAACATTCATGCTGGGATGAGAATGGTAATTTGAATCTAAAGAGCAATTCAATTTATTAGGAAATCTACGTAGGCTCCAGGTGGTTAGTATTACACTCAGATACACAGAATTTCTCTTTGCAGTATCTTTGTTAGAAGGTCAACTCTGTCAGAGATGGGATGCTGATGGCCCCACAGGCAGGAATCTGTCCCTGGGGGACACTTTATTGTCCTGTTAGTGATCTGCAGTCAACTCTTCCCTTCCCCCCAAACATTGATTCTCATTGCATTCTCCAGTGAAAACTTCTGACCCCTTCGTGTTATTTGGAATCTTTGCAAATTCAATCACCCCTTAATTTGCTCTTCTCTGTGCTAATCAGTGTCTTCCAACATATGGCATTGATTCTAAACTAAACCTATGTTTTGTCCTCTCCTGAGTAGTCTTATTTCAACAAACATTCTTCCCATGATCAAATACATATATTTTTTTCCCCCGATGCAGTTTGATGAGACCAGTGGAATATGGGGCTAATTCTTCTTGAATTTCAGGCATAAATATTTTATTTTGCAGCCTAAGGTGAAATGAAACATCATCCTCAATTAATCTTTTATTTTACAATTGATACATGAAGAATTTCCTTTTGTCAAAAATTTCATGTCATAGATAAGTGCATAGAATAAAACAAGAGATGCTTTACCTTTTCATCCCATCTTCTCAAACACATTCCTAGAGATGAGCATTCAATAATTTAGTCATTTTCTTTCTGGTCCTTATTTTATGTATCTGAACAAATACGTATACAGATTGTGTGGAAATATCTCTACACATCTAATAACAGTGTAATTTCTATATCTCACTTCCCTGTGTTTAGCTCAGCCAGAGAACATAATTTGAACATTTAAAATCACTTATATTGTCAGTAGGTTTGGGTACTAAAGTCAAGATTTTGACACCAAATGGAAGACATTTGAAATGTCATTTTGTGTTCTAATGAAAATTAATCCACATTATTCTAAATTTAAATTTCTATGTTGAACATAATAGCTACCTTTTAAAAATTGTGCTGGATATTTGGAAAGCACATTTGTGATATTTTTATCTAGACTACTGAGAAAATATTGTTGACTAGCATTAAACCTGGGGAAGTGATTCTTGTCAACATTTACTTATAGTATATGACATTGTGAACTAACATTATTGAAGAAAAACCAGTTAAATAGCAGCAAATCCAGACATCTTAGAGTCCCATGCCCATTGAGGGTTTAGGAAGAATGTGATTTTATGCTTCTTGGCTCTGGTCTGTGGGTTCCCATAAAAAGGTCTCTGTTTACATGCCTGTCCTCTCCTCTCCACCCCCAGGAAACCCCCAAACCTAATCACTTAAGTACAGCAATATATTGTGAGAAATATAGTCAGGTTCACAAGTTTCCCCTGTGATTTGCTGAAGTCCGGTTAGGAGGAAGGAAGTGTAACATTATTGTTAGGGGAAATGTCGCATTATTGTCTCTCAGGAGCAATGTCTGAAAGTTTGCTTCTTGATTCAGTGTTTCTTGAAGAAGACAGTTTTACATGCCTGCCCCCTCCAGATGGTTTTAAATGTAATTAAAAGAATTTTGTTTGTTTGTTTCTAGGCTATAGCCAGAGCTCTTTTCTTTCTCAGTGAAAGTCATGTGCTAACAGAGATGTAAGAATCCAGTATCTCCTTAGATCTTCTCCTGACACTCCTCACTGATGCCCAGGTCTACGAGGAGAGAGGTCAGGGCCCTGGTGTCTTTGCGTAATTGAGCTGAACCAACTCTACTGTAGAATTACATATTAATTATAGAATCCTGGATGGTGATGGATGATGATGATGAGGTCTTTCTAGGCCGAGCCAGGCTCCTGCATCCTCTTCCAGCTGGCTGGTCTGTGGGTTCCGGGTAGTAGTAAGGAAATGATCCACCGGCAGTCAGATTCAGGAGGCATAGACTTTATTAATAATACACACTAGCCACTATGTATGGCTTCTAAGCTAACCTTTTAAGCAGTCTCTTCGCAGCTGTCCTGCATATAAAACCTGTCCCTTATCTCTCCATGATGCTTCTTGCTGAATCTGAGATTCTTGGTGAATTTCTCTCTGAATCTCCCTGAATCCCCTTGACCCCCCTGAGGCAACCCCTTTTGTTACCTTCCATAGACTCCCCCCAGAAATGGGCTGGTCTTAACATCAGGTAATATTAGCATTTTGCCCTGGAAAAAATGGTGACACTCTACCATGTCTCCACTCTTTAGTTGCTCTCTCTCTCTTTCTCTCTCTTCCCCCTCTGCATTTATCCAGAGACAAATGGCCCCCTTTTACAGAGACACCAACCCTGGCCTCACATCACCTTATATCTTTGAAGACCCTGTGTTCAAATGTCATATCTAAAATTTTGCTATTGACCTAAAACCATGTGCTTGACCCAATTGAACCCTAACCACTTAAAGGACAAGAATTTAAGACTCCTTTTTTTCTTCTCAGGTTTCCCCCTTGTACCCAGATTACACATGCACAGAATAGCCTGGGCTATTATGTAAAATATATTTATTAATTTTTTTTAATTTTCAGGCTTTTCTTTGTTATTGCAGTTATGGTTATTGGCTTTACAAACCATTGTTGTGGGCTAGTTCTAATGTGCATTGGGGAGGGTGTTTGCCTTGCATGAATCAGCCCTTTTCAATCACCAGCATCCCATATGGTCCTCCTCCCCCCAGCACCACCAGGAGTAATTCCTGTGTACAAAGCCAGGAGTAACCCCTAAGCATCGTTGGATATGACTCCAAAACAAAACTAAACAAAACAAAACTAATCATTGTCTTTTTCAGTAGAACCCATGGTGCTAATGTAATTTCATTTACTTTCTTTTACCCAGTGGAACCTTCATGACATAGTGGAAATTTTGATGTCCATTTTTCTGAAATCAGTTCGATTACATATTACTGTGGGTTTGCTCTCTTCCAATTTAATTAGTCTCATACATTTAGGGTGACCTTACTTAATAACTCACTTAAGGCCCAAATGGAAACTAACAGAGAAAGAGAGAGACTGAGACAGACAGAAACAAGGCAAGCATTGCCTTCATGTCTCTGTCTATTAGAATATACAGCCACGAGCAGCATCTCTTGTGAATTTGGGAGCAGAGGCTGATCTGTAGGTAGGAGAATGAAGAGAGAAAGAAGAGAGTGAGAAGAGAAATTCTTGGTTCTAGCTTGGATCAGAAGAACTCTAGTCCCAGCTCCATTCATTCGATTGAAAGACTATCTCTGCTTCAGTGCAATCTTTCCATATCTCTGTTTTGATCCAGTTGGCCTGATTTGCCGCTCAGAGTTTTCATCATCCCAACATTCACTTTGCATTGTGTAGGATGATACCCAGCTATTAGCCCAAGACAAATGTATTCCCTCCAACGTCTTCCTTTTTAAACCTCTTTATTTGATATGTAAAACCCCACTGGATTGGTACTTTTGTCTCACTCTCAACCTTCTCCCTCCTGGTGGATGGGTATTGGTATAGTCAAAAGAAAAGTCAGTTTTGGCTTGGCGTTCAGAGACACCATGAGGAAAAGCCATGAGAAGCCACTGAATCCTTGGCTTTCCTGACTGGCTTGGCTTATAATTTCTTTGCCACTACTCTGCTTATTCAGACCCTTCTATATGGTTGCAGAAATACGGTGCCAGTGGTGATATCAGAACTCATGGATTTTTATTTTACAACTTTGCATAACGTATAGACATTCTGAGTAGTTTAAGAGAAATCTGCATTTTAAAATCCACCCCTTCTGGTGTCTTTCCGCTGTTTCTTTTAGTGGTTCCAGAAATACTTTCTATTGGTGGAGTCTGTCCTGTCTTAAGCTGTAGTTATATGGTAAGGCTAATTAGAGTCATTTATAATTTGATGTCACTTAAAAAAAAGTATTTTCTAGAAAAAAAAATGACATCCCTGTCAAGGGAAGGAGAAGAAATAGAGAGAGAGAGGGATGAAAGAATACAGGGGAAAAGGGAAGAGAGGGAAGACAGTAAAAGAAGAGAGAGAAAGATAGAAGAAAGAGAAAGAACTAGAGATCTTACTATTAGAATAAAGGAAGATTATTCTCATGAAATGTCCAATTCCTGCTCTTTGATGTGACTTAAAGAATTAGAACACATGGACCCTTAAATTGGGTCCAGGGTACTACATAGTCCCCTAAGTTCTAAATCAGGAGTAACCTAAGTAGCTCTTCTCCCCAAAGTTATCACTGCCAAGTATGGCCCAAAAATCAGTAAAAGAAATATGTTTCTGATTCCAAGTTACCCAGGTGGGCCATTTTCTGGTTTGTTATGGGATAGATGTGAAATGGACAGAAACTCCCAGAAAAGGCTTTCTTGGCTGTGGCCTGGTATTAGCCATAGATTGGAGTTACCCAAGAGGAGAGTGGGGTTTTCTCTTTAGCTAAGGTGCTTAAATTTTTGGGAAACGGGTTCTTCCATGTTGTCCCCCAAAGGATCAGCTACTCACTGAGGAACATCTCTGTGCAGACACACAGGGAATGAAGCTGCTAGTGGGTGGAATTGCTGAGATAAAGGCTCTAGCTTAGAGTCAGCAGCTCAGGGCTCCAGAGAGCAAGTCCCCAAACATGCAGGACCCAGAACCTTCAAGGCAGAGCTCTGGTTGGCTGATGACATGAAGGGTCATTACCAGTTAATGGATAGATATGGGCTGCCCTTGAAACTCTACCATCCTTCATAACTTTGACTCACATGTGATCAAATTCATTTTATCAATAGGTTTTTTCATTATACACTTCTTCAGCAAGGCTAGCTTCATATGATTCTCAGGCTAAAGGTTTATTCTATGAAAATCTAGATTCTATACCTCAAATATATAAGTGCCATTTAGTGCTTTTTTTTTTTTTTTGCATTCTTGTATCCTATAGTTAATGCATTTCCTGAGTAGTGTCTTACAAAACTTTGTAATGTCTTTGCAATGAATAGTTCATTTAATAACAAGTCGAGTAGCATTTCCATGATTAAGTGTAAAGAGCGTTTTGCTGAGTATGTTTATCAAATGGTTCTGAAGTTCAAGATGCTTGCGCCACCCTGCTATCTTAGAACAAAGCAATACTTCCACCAGGTTTTCAGGAAGTCCATACATCTGGATTAAAACAATGCCAGAAGCCATCCATCATCCTGTTTTGGCAACACAATGCCCAAAGACCTAGATCATTGGCAAGGTTCCAACCAGATGTTCTACAGACTGTAATGCATGTAGAATTAAAGCTTACATATACAGAGCAAGGTATAAAATGTAGCCATGGTCTTGCATTGGCTTTTTGGCAACTAGTTTTGCTTCTTGAGTTGGAACACGAAGAAAGTAAATTCCGCGTGTGTAAAGATGATAGAGGTTATCTTCTCACTGCAACCTGTATGATATTCATGAAAGCACTTATAAGGAATGTTTGGGTAGTGTGTGGTGCTGTGTGGGTATTGGCTTTCTAGATATACAATTTTGACTGACTTTAGCTACTCATTAGGGGCTGTGCCATCTGCAAAGCATTGATTCTTTTTCATGTAAAATAAGGTCATTTTGGGTATAATTTTAATTTAGAAAGAACAACATGTTAGGGTAAACTTGTAATATCCTTCTAATAAAGAGAACACAATTTGAGGACAATGGCTGTCATGTAGTTGCTTTTAGTTAAGTTAGCTGGCACTTAGCATTTCTACTGTAAACTCAGAAAAGTAAGTGTCATTTTAACCCCTTTCAGATTCTAATCCCAGACAATGAGAAGCTCAGTATTTATCCACTACTAAGTGGTCTTGTGCCCTCAGAAGATACCACTTCATTTGGGCAGCGCTGCCCTGAGCAAATCTGAAGCAGGTCAAGGGCATCCATAAAGCAGCAGCTGGCCTCCATGTCACCGACAGTGACTCTGTGTGCTGGAGCCAGTATTTTTTTCTTTTCTGACTTTCAAAACTCTGTGAGTACACTGTGCAGATCAGGTGGCTGCGGGTTGGGTAAAGACCACCATGATCAGGCTCTGACCTGGGGAACCTGGTCTGTGTGGGTCTCCCAGCTCTGGAGTTACCCTTGCTTTCTTCCTTCAGTTCACCCCCATGTCATGGGCTCTCCTGTGACTAAAGAACCTCAAAGACTCTCTGGGTCTGTCACTCACTGTGACAGACCTTATACCTTAGCCCTTCTACCTCCCTCTGGGTAGCTCTCTTTCTAATCCCACCTACATGCTGAGCGTCTGATTCCTCCTCTTCAGCTCTGCTCCGTGGAAGTTGCCTTGGGGGAACCCAGCTAGGATTTCCCTTCAACAAAGAGCTTGTTGTTCAAGTTCTGGAAAAATGCAGGAATCCGAGGCCTCCAGCTGCTAATCCTTCAGGTTTGCAGCTGAAGGCGAGTTTCTCATGGCATTAGAATGGTGGTGCCTAGACAGCACTGCTGCCCAAAAAGGCATAATCTGAGTGCCTCGTGCCATCAGCATTGTGGTACCGTCCTCTCTAACTCTCCTCACTTTCTCTGTTTCTGAAGAGCCTTTATTGCCAGTCACAGCCCAGGAAATATATTCCTATATATCCCAACTCTGTTTTAGGACTCCCAGAGAACTCAATCGGAGATAATTAAGTGAGTGGCAGGACCAAGGTAAGTTTAAGGGGTGCAGGCTTTTCTATCTTTGTTCACACCTTATTTTGCTTTGGTGCTTAAGCAAAGGGTGGGCGATATTAATGGAAACCTTGGCACATGGGGTGGTGAGTGAGCGTGAGTGAAAACTTTCAGGCATATATTTTGTCTATTCTGTTTCTCCGTGGCTCTGTCCTTTAGTTTCTTCTTTGCTTTATTTTAAGTGGCAATATTGACGAATACTGTAAGTTATGTTGAAATAAATGAAACTTAAAAATACACTCAAGACACTAATTTGTGGCCATTTGAAGAGAATTATTTGAAAGCCCAAGAGATACTACCAGGGTTAAGGTTCTTGTCTTGTATGCAACTAACCTGGATTTGATCTCCAACACCACATGTAATTTCCTGAGTACTGCTAGGAAGGAGCCTGGAGAATAGAACCAGGAGAGACTCGTGAGCTTCACCAGGTATGATCAAAAACACAAATTACAAACTGTAAGAAAAATCACTCAACAGTCTCTTTTCCAGCAGTCCCAAAGCATCTAACATAGTAACTGACACACAGGAAAGAATGCTCAATAAATTTTGATCAAAAGAATAAAAGAATAAGAGTTTAGTAAGCGTCAACATGTTATATGTTTGAACCATCAAAGAATTCTTTTAATTTGACTAAGCAGGATGCTCGTCAGTGGAGGGAAATGTTCAGGTTGGAATGTGGGAACACAACATCCTTCATCACAGAACAACCCCTTTGAGCACATAGGAAACCTGGACCAATCTCCACAGCCTGGGATGTGTACAGTATTGAGGCCTGAGAGTGCCAGGAGCCCAGCCAGTGTTCCTACTGAAAACCCAAGGATGGTGTAGTGGGTGTCTAATGGATGTGAATGTTTTTTCAAACTAAGAAAAGTGAGTGTTCCAGGTACACCAATCTCAGTTCAGCTATGCCTCTTGCACTTAATCAATCCCCCCCTTTCTTTTTGACAGCCTGCTGCATTTTTTCCAGAGTGAATGTGACCACTGTAAGTTGGAGGTTGTGCTGGCAGTCTGAAGAGCTGCTGAGAAGCATCTGGGATTCTCCCAGGGGTTGAAGGCAAAGAAAGGATGACAGGTAAAGGAAAGAAGCGCTCATCAGGAATCTCGGGTGATACTGATGGAAAGTTCTGGAACTTTTCCAGTTCGTTTGAAAGCTCTCATTAACAACTCTTCTAAGTCACTATTAGCTTGGAAGTACCACCCTATAAAGTTTCAAATCTTTATTTTGTATTTGTGTTGAGTGTTTAACTTGGCGATGGAGAGAAGATGGGTACATTTCATACCTGTTAAACAGAGATTGGGAACAGTAATACAGTTGGGTTTAAAAATGGGACAACTTGGGGCCAGAGCAATAGCGCAGCAGTAGGGCGTTTGCTGATCCAGGACAGACCTCGGTTCCATTCCTTGCATCCCATATGGTCCCCCAAGCTAGGAGCGATTTCTGAGCACTTAGCCAGGAGTAACCACTGAGTGTCACAGGGTATGCCCCCACCCAAAAGGGGCAACTTGCAATTCTAGAAGCCCATTTACAAGGGTAAGGAGGGTGAGAGGTGATGGCGGGAAGGGCATAGCACAGAATTGGGTGTTTATTCATGAGTTTCCGCAAAAAGCCACTAAACTGATATTTCTCACTCTGTAATGAAAGAAGCCATCATTGTGTTAATTTATCAAATTGCAGTTTGAGTCAAGTGAGGGGTCACATTGGTGAGACAAATGGTACTTCTTTTTGAGTGGAAAAGGCACTGAGTAAAGCATATGGAATAAGATACATGAAAAGTAATAAGAGGTAGTCATCTGCAATGGCAAAAGCTTCATTCCGATATAAGGCCAAGGGATTGATCCAGAGGAAATTGATCAGAAAAGAATAAATTTAAAATCAGGACAGCATCAATCTTTAAATTCTGTTTTTCAAGTAATGCCAACACAATCATTTGCCACTGATAAACAGAACACTCACATAGGTAGAGGGAAATGGCATTTGAAAATTTATACTGCTACCACGTTTTGGGTATGAATTATTCACTAAACGTGTGGGGGTGGTGGACAGCCCATTTCCTGACAACTTCTGCTTTTCACACACACGCACAATTTTTTTTTTAAGTTAAGCCAGTTTCACAAAATAATTGGCAGAAGAATCGGACAGTGCTTTTTTGACCCCCATCTCTTAGCTTGGAGGCATTTGCAATCAGTTATGTGCAGGGTATGGGGACAGACAACATGCATTAAAATTAACCCCATCTTTTTTAGCTGCCGAAGGACAGACTGGGTCATAAAATTGGAGAGTGAAGAACTGGGGTGACTGTCATGTCCTATGCTTGCATTTTATGGGTGAGAAAATGCTAGTAAATCCCTACTCAAGGTCACAGAAGTGAGTGGGATCAGCCCAGCCCAGCCCAGACACTTGACTTCACATCAGAATCCTCCAACCCACCACTTCAGCATGTTAGCTGTCTGGGTTGTTTGGGGTGGGTGGGTAGGTGAGTTTTATTTTCTGCCCCCAATGATATCATAGTTTTATTTCATCCTGAAAATGAACAGGGAGAAAGGTTCTTTTATGAAATCCTCAAATCTTGCCACCTCAATCTTACACTTTAAAGATCTATACATCACAGTAGAGTTGGAACCTTCTTTCTGAGTCACTTCTTTCAACATAGAAGGAAGCAACCACTGGAACCTGGCTTTCATTTGTGACCCTCTAGAAGGACAATAATGGGAATCCTCTCAAAATCCTGTCATCCTTGTCCTCATCTCAACAATAATAGCAAATGACCGTTACTGGTCCTGCTTATTATGTGGCAGACACTTATTCCCATCCATTTTATCATTTTAAATCAATCCTCTTTTATTTATTTATTTTTAAATAATTTAAACACCAGGCTTACAAAGTTGTTCATGATTGAATTTCAGTCATACAATGTCCAACACCGTTTACCTATGAACATTTTCCATTACTACATCTCCAATTTCCTTCCTGCCCTTCCCTTGCCTGCCTCTGGGGCAGGCATTTTACTCCTCTTTTTCTCTTTCTTCCTTTTTTTATTCCTAAACACTGTGGTTTGCACTACAGTTACTGAAGGGGTTCTGTGCATGTCACTTTATCTCCATTCTACACCCAGATCTTGTCCAGAGTGATCAGTTTTCAACTATTATTGTCATAATGGTCCCATCTCTACCCTAACTGCACTGCTCCACTATTTGTGGCAAGCTTCCTCCTGGCCGTTATCTGACAAATTATTTACTCCTTTTTGGGGAAGGGAAAGAGAGCTTGGTTTACTGAGAAATGTTTAGGATGCCCAGCAGTTCTTGGCTAGTTAGGCTGATGGATAAATGCCTGGGCCTGAGGATGTGGTGTTGACAGGGCCCAGTGGTGCTGGGAATCACCTGGGCCACTCTGACAGTGCTTGGGGACCTCTAGGGCTGCACTTTGCAATGTTCATGGGATTATTTTATGCCAGGGATTGGCTCTTATTTCTATTATCTCCTACTTGTCTTTTTGGTGGAAGAGTCATGTGTCATTTCTGTCTGCTTTTTTTTTTTTTTTTTTTTTTTTTTTTGGGTTTTTGGGCCACACCCGGCAGTACTCAGGGGCTACTCCTGGCTGTCTGCTCAGAAATAGCTCCTGGCAGGCACGAGGGACCATATGGGACACCGGGATTCGAACCACCCACCCTTGGTCCTGGATTGGCTGATTGCAATGCAAACGCCACTGTGCTATCTCTCCGGGCCCAAGCAGGTTTTTCATGAGGTTAAGAAACTCTATCAGGGTAGGCTTTTGACTTGTAGAACAAGATGGTAAGTAGGGACAAGCTCTGTTTTGAATGAAAATAAGTGTAAAACAACAAATTCAAGGAAGCCAGGAAGATTTTTTTTTTTTTTTGAGTGAAACCAACGTTGTAAATCAACAAATACAAAGAATTTTGTTTTGAGTAAAACCAAAGTTATAAACCAACACATGTCTTCTGGTTCTCACCCTGTTTATTCTTTCCTTTTAAAAGTATTTTTTTTTGGGGGCCGGAGAGATAGCATGGAGGTAAGGCGTTTGCCTTTCATGCAGGAGGTCATTGGTTTGAATCCCGGCGCCCCATATGGTCCCCTGTGCCTGCCAGGAGCAATTTCTGAGCCTGGAGCCAGAAATAACCCCTGAGCACTGCCGGGTGTGACCCAAAAATCACAAAAAAAAAAAAAGTATTTTTGGGGGACTCACACCTGATATTGTACCGGATCTACTCCTGATTGGTTCAGGGGACCATAAGGATCAAACCTGAGTCAGCCACATGCAAGGCAAATGCCCTATGTGTTGTACCATTGTGCTCCAGCTATTATTTCTCTTTCTTGCTTTAGTATTTCAGCATCTGGCTGGTCCTTGGGCCTACTCTGAGCCTGGGAGAACTTAGCTAGAGCCTGAGCCCTCCTGACTATTCCTGGCTCTTGGTAAGGGGCACAGATCCTGGTTTTATTGTCTCTCGTTGTCAATCACCATCCTCCTTCTGCTGCCTGACTTAGGAAGGAAAAAGTCCCACCTGCCTGGCTTGGGAGATGAATGTCTCTTTACACAGCGATGGCCCAAGGCACCATCCGTAGTGGAAAATGAATGTCTTGGATGCTAGCTTCTGTATGTCTCACTTTCCTCATTCCACTTTTCTCATCTCATTTGCAAATTAGAGCTCAGGGTAAATCTTTCTAGCATCTGGATTAAACAAGAATGAAGAAAAGGGCCAGGATGGTATGCAGAGAGGAGTGATGAATGGGATTAGTGATGGTGGAGTCTTCAAATAGTGGCATGAAATTGGTGGATCCTAGACCTCCTTGGAAAGTGCCAGTTGACCCCCTGAGGTCAGACTACTGTTGAGGAGGCGGTTTCTCTCCTGTAGCCTGCTTGTTTGGACTCTGATCTCCTCTAGCCAGACCCTACAAGGAAGGGATGGGCCATGCCCAAGAGTTTCTCTCTGACTCATCATGCGCCTGGCTTTTCATGAGACAAAAGACATTGATTATTTTAGAATGTGGTACTAAAACAGAGCCAAAGTGCTAATCATGTCCAGGAGGCAATTCATTAAGCAGAGGGGACGCTATTGGTTCATAAACCAACTTCAAACAAAATTTGGTCACCAAAGAGCCAAATTCCTGTGCAATTACAAGATAAATATGTGTGACAATGGACTACATTTTTCAAATGTTTCTAGATAGTGCTCAGAAATGAGCATGTGATAAATATTCTCCAGAACGAGTTAGGGTGTTTCTCTAGGAACTATGACCATTAGAATGATGTGAGAATGCTAAGGAAACTGTTGTTGCATTGAACATGTTTTATCATCTCATGCCAAGGAAGTGGTAAAAATGACTGTAGATTTTTGAGGTCCTGCAGCCCTTGCTTAGACGGTCCCTGTGATTTTAACTTAACACCATTAGCCTACATTTTTATCTGAGATGGAATGGTTTTCATTTTCTCTACTTTTTGAGATGGTTGTAATGCTTTGCTATGACAAAGTATTCCAAATGCCACCATCAGAGCAAACCCAGTTGCTAATTCCTCTCTTTCTTCCAAGCCTGGATGGAATTTAGCAAACTCCACACCTTCCTGTTGGAGAACCACTTTTTAGACTTTCACCCTCTCTCCAAAACCCTGTGGAAGTAAGGCAAGTGCTATAGAAAGAAATTAAATCCTTTCCCAGGGTTAGTTTACCTGATGTAGTTGTTTAGTGCCGCAAGATTTGCCAATGTTTTATATTTAAAGAAAAAAGTTTGGAGCCGTACAATTTGAGTCAGAGTTCAGAAAAATGAGGTGAATTGAAGCCTTTGACTCAGAAACATGGAGTCACAAGTTCATTAGCATGGGGGAGAAGTGTTGGCCATGTGGGATTCATTGCATTCATAATGTCTCCTCCACTGTACTATCTCAACACCACCCTATTCCCCTAGGCTTTTATTAGGGATTGTTTTGGGGGTGAGTGAGGGCAATGGGCCTGGGTGCCAATTATGTGATTTAGAAAGTCACACATTTTCTTCTTTTACTTTCTGGAATTCAATTTGAAATGCTCTAAGGTCAAGGAGTGGGCATGGCTAGGTTCTTTCTTAGTGAAGAGAGTAAACTCTCCTCACCCTATGGCACACCTCAGCTTACTCCTGATGGTGACAGAGACAGAGAGAATTTTTATTATCTCAGCCCTGAATCAGAGAGACAATTCTGTGCCCTACTTCCCAAAAGTCAGGCTGGTTCTTCGCCCATGCTCACTCTTCCCATCAGGACCCTCATTCTGGAGTAGCTTCTGGGTTTGTTTTGTTTTGGGGGGTGGGTGGGTCACACTCAGTGGTGCTCAGAGGTTACTCCTGGCTCTGCACTAAGAAATTGCTCTTGGCAGGCTCGGGAGACCATGTGAAATGCTGGGATTTGAACCATCATCTGTGCTTGATCAGCTGCATGCAAGTCTAATGCCCTACCACTGTGCTATCTGTCCTGCTCCAGCTTCTTGGGTTTTTAACAAGAAACTATATAGAAGATAGCCCTGCCATGGCATCCAAGCTTGGAGGAGTTGCTGCTCCTCTGTGTTTCTGCTGCTCTTTCTAGAAATAACCAGATCTCATCTTCTTTACTCATAGCTGAGAAGTATTGCACAGCGTACTTAGGTTTGGGCCTTTGCACTCATTTCAGAGCTGGACCATTATTAGTAACACTGCCATGAGCACAGGGCTGCACACTTATCTTTAAATTTGTGTATGTATTTTCCTTGGATGAATGATCAGGAGTGGAAATGCTGGATCCTATGGTGGTTTGCTTTTTCTTTTTTCTGGGTCACACCCAGTGGCACTCAAGGGTTACTCCTGGCTCTGTGCTCAGAAATTGCTCCTGGCAAGCACGGGGAACCATATGGAATGCCGGGGATCAAACCCACGTCCATCCAGAGTTAGCTGTCAAATGCTCTACAACTCAGGCCTGGTGATTCACTTTTTAATATTTTCTGGAACCTCCATAGAAGCTACATCAGTTTATGGAGTTCCCCATAATAGTATCTGAGGGGTCCTTTTTGACATTCCATCAGCACTAATAACCTGCTGCTTTGCTTTGTAATTTACCCGGGCTCCAGTAAGCCGCATCCCTTTCCAAAGTATGTGTATGTTTGCATATGTTTGTGTGTGTGCGTTATGTATGTATTTATCTAGAACAGCTGGATCATTGTTAGATTGAAGGCATATAACATAGTCTGTGTGAAACACACAAAAAAAAGGCAAGATGGGAGATAACAGCCAGGCCATAACCACAACCATGCACCCTGATGCCACACAGAGGGAGGATATAGTTTATTTTTATTTCAAACTAACCCCGAGAAAGGATTTAATTTCTTTCTATAGCACTTGCCTTACTTCCACAGGGTTTAACAGGATGAATGAAGATGACGTGTTTTCTTCTCTATCAAATGACTCCCTGCAAACTTAAACCTTAGCAGTAACTCGTGTGTGTGTGTGTGTGTGTGTGTGTGTGTGTGTACAAGTATTTGTGTGTGCGAGTGCATGCACAAAGTTCAGCAATTTTGCCTGGTGTCATTCTGATGTTATCACTCGTCTCTCTGGCCACTTGCACTTGAGTTGAATTTTCTACTGATGTCATTTATTTTGTTTTCATGGAACCAAGTATTTATCTGACACACCATGGCATGCTAGGATTTCTCTGGGAGTTGCACTGGTGTCTAAAGAGCCTTCCCAGACTCCAAATTAGGAACTGAGGGTTCAATTGAGTCATGGCTAACATCTTGTAAGTGGTAGCTTGGCCCAGCTCACAGGGCTCCCTAGGCCTCAGTTTCTTTCTCTGTAAAAAGGGTGTGAAGCTTTCAATGGGGCTATTCCCACCTTCCTGACTTGTCCAGGCACTTCCTGTCTGACTTGAGCTTTCTGTTCCTGCTCCTTGTTCACACAGAAAGGCCTTCCTGCTCGCATATGCACAAACCTATTTGCAGCACAAGAGCCTCCCTCTACAAGCTCCTTATTTGATGGAGCCTCCCAGACAGGCAGTATGGAACCTGCTTACTCTTTGTAGGAGATGCCTCAGGCTGCCATCGCCTTGTTTGCTCACCCTCTTGGCTCAGTCAGGGATCATGTTCGAGCCCCTGGGATGGGCCTTTGGGAGCATTTGCTAAATATCTGTTGGATGAACTCTTTCACACCCTCTTGTCCCGGGTTACTGCTGGTTGTTTATTAACCCTACAAGAAGAGAGAGTGTTAGATATTTTGGAGAATAAGGGCAAGCCTTTGAAAATACTTCATTGCTTCTGGGTTTCTTTCTGCTTGCTCAGCTGTGGGGAGGGGTCCTCACAAATCTCCCCACCCTCGCTTTCAGATAAGCAGATCTGGTCCAGCCAGCTAGCCTTTTCTTTCGGGTTAAATAAGCCCCAATTCCTGCAGTCATGATTTATCAGCCTCATTTTCCAACCCTTCAATCATTTTCATTGCTTTTCTTTGGAACTGGTCCAAGTCCCCCATTCATCTCTGTTTCAGGCTCTAAACAGGAAGTGGTATTAAAGGACTGAGTGAAAAATTACCTGCATGTTCTCGTCCTTAAATTTTTTATGTCTCTATAACTCCCCCAACAATTAATAAATATTAAACAGGTATTTTTGGCTATATCTGGCACAGACCTTCAAAGCTCTTGGTGGTTCCAAATACTATGATTCCTCTTCTGGGACTAGCTTGCTCTGGTGGCATTACAGGAAAAACATTGTATTTCTAACTATTTACATGAGAGTTATTTATATCCAAGGGAATGGTTTTCTATGTCAGTAAATGATGCTGTCTCTTATTAGGCTTGTTTACATGAAATTAATTGAGTAGCTAATCGGCCACATGAATAGAATGTTTACTCTTCCTCTCACATCATATCATAAATTAAAGAAGAAGCAGAATTATCAAATGATTTTTTTATGCCTCATATGCTTCTAATGTGCTCAAGTTTGAATCTAACGTATAGCTTTTATTCTTGTTCTGTTGAGAATTGCTTTTCTCTGGCTTATCATTAGATTTCAGTTCATACTGAAATATCAACACTTAACAACCAGAGGGGCAGAGTGCAGAGAGCCAAGTAGGGAGAGAGGGCCATCCTTCCCTTATACTCTTAGCAATAGAAAATTTACCCTTAAGGTTGGACTCATGGGGTATCCCAACCCATTGAACAGGGTATCCTGGAGCTGAGGCAGTTCTACCAGGAGTGGAACCCCAGGGCAACCTGGAATCTAAGGCTAAAGCTTAGATTTACTCCCATCCTAAACTGGAAATGGGGACAGATTGGAGTAATGACTAACAGTTGGCAAAAATGCTCTAAGAGAGACATAAGGTGCATAAAACTTTGCCCAGAGACAAAGGGTGGGGTCAGCTCAAACTTGGGGTGTCCACATTATAGTTCTCCTCTTAGAATACTGGCATGAGAAGCAGGAGACACTAAGCTATATACATGGGCCTGAACCAGCTGTAGGCTTGCTTTCTGCCCTCTTGCTGGAATATACAACCTTAGATTTTTCGCAGAAAAATAGATAGTAAAGATAGTAAGTACAGTAGGCAGAAAACTTGCTTCGCATGTGACTTGCCTGGGTTTGATTCCTAATACCACCTATGGCCCCACTGAAGCTCCATCAGAAGTGATCACTCAGTATGGAACTAGGAGTCATCCCTGAGCAACAAGGACCCCTGCCCCCCCCCCCCCCATCTTGAAGTCAAATGACATGAGCTGAAGGCAGAGCAGTATAGGCCGAGTGATATTTATTACACCTTGTCAAAGTGACCCCATTTCTTCTGTTTATAACTTATTGCAGCCAGGTGTCCTAAATACACATAGGGTTAGGAAGCACATCTAGGCCTCCAATTTACAGAGGGCCTCTCTATGCAACCCCAGAGGACATATTTTATGATTGTTATCCCAGTTTCTTGGTTACTCACCCAGGTAGCCAAGACACTTCAGGCTTGTGTAACCGTAGTAGGGCAGAATGAAGACTGTCAGGCACCTGTAATCCTAGTTGCCACTCAGATCTTCTTGGCATTCGTGCCCAAGCATCCTGGGTCACTTGATATCTAAAAGCTCAGGTTGCTCGACAAACTTCTTTGAGTTGGATCCTTCTTTGATTTGCCACTAGGCAGTTGTAACAGTCAGAGAGAAGTGATAAGGGGTGATGGTTCATGGGTACATGGGAATCCATGATTTTGAGCACTTGTTTGTAACACACTCTCACTCAAACCTGGTGCCAAACATTCAGAGGAAATCATCTTGGGATGGTTTGCTTGACCCTGTCACTGTGTTTGGTGCATGGTGCTGGCAGATCCAAATGCCCTGGGAGATAATATGTAGTTATGTGGAAAGTTTGCTCATTGTTTTCTTTCTTTCTTTCTTTCTTTCTTTCTTTCTTTCTTTCTTTCTTTCTTTCTTTCTTTCTTTCTTTCTTTCTTTCTTTCTTTCTTTCTTTCTTTCTTTCTTTCTTTCTTCTTTTTCTTTCTTTCTTTCTTTCTTTCTTTCTTTTTTCTTTCTTTCTTTTTTCTTTCTTTCTTTCTTTCTTTCTTTCTTTCTTTCTTTCTTTCTTTCTTTCTTTTTCTTTCTCTCTCTCTCTTTTTTCTCTCTTCTTTCTCTCTTTTTTCTTCTTTCTCTCTCTCTTTCTCTCTCTTCTTCTCTTTTCTCTCTCTCTTTCTCTCTCTCTTTCTTCTCCTTTCTCTCTCTCTTTTCTTCTCTCTTTCTCTCTCTCTTTCTTTCTCTCTTTTTCTTTCTTTCTCTCTTTCTTTCTTTCTTTCTTTCTTCTTTCTTTCTTTCTTTCTTTCTTTCTTTCTTTTTTCTTCTTTCTTTCTTTCTTTCTTTCTTTCTTTCTTTCTTTCTTTCTTTCTTTCTTTCTTTCTTTCTCTCTCTCTCTCTTCTCTTCTCTCTTTCTTCTTTCTTTCTTTCTTTCTTTCTTTCTTTCTTTCTTTCTTTCTTTCTTTCTTTCTTTCTTTCTTTCTTTCTTTCTTTCTTTCTTTCTTTCTTTCTTTCTTTCTTTCTTTCTTTCTTTCTTTCTTTCTTTCTTTCTTTCTTTCTTTCTTTCTTTCTTTCTTTCTTTCTTTCTTTCTTTCTTTCTCTTTCTTTCTTTCGTTCTTTCTTTGCTTTCTTCTTTTTTTCCCTCCACTCCTGGCAGTTGCTTGGGGGCTTTATATAATGGCAGGGAACAAATTCAGGCCAACTACATGCATAACAATCAGCCTATATTGGTATGTTGTTCTATTCTATCTTATAAGAGCTTTCCAAACAACCTGAGCTAACAATCCTGAAGGAATTTTTAGGAATTTTCCCTGAAATCAGGGAAAAATTAAAATATTTTTTAAGGATAGAAAATGAGAGAGCATGTTACAGTGGAGAAACTTGACAGAATGTAAGAATCTGAGGATTGAATCGATGACTTAGAGGATATAGTAGAGGCAACAGATAAAAATGAAGAGATGAGATGAGGAGCACTAGAAATTTATGAATTGGCATCAGGAGGAAGAACATTCACATCAAATACCATTCATAAATAGAGGAAAGAAAGAGGATGAATTATTGGTTAAAGAACTTCCAATCATAGAAAGGAGACATATGCCTATATTCAGGAATATCAAAATTAAACCTAACGATAGGAACTTCATGATACATTATGGGTAAATGGCAAAAGCGAAATATAAAATCGAATTATAAAATTTACCATAGTAAGGCAAAACAAATGACTTACACACTGTACTATCCCTCGGGCCTTTCAACATTTTAATCCAGGATCTTTACTGATGTTACAAAGGTAGACACAAACCATTAAAAGGCAGTGGTAGAAACTCAAGGATCTGGAGACATAGCAATCTATGATAAAATATTATTGAGACAAGGAGGAAATAAATTAAGTAAAAGCATTTCCACAAAGAAATGATGCTGCATGTCTCTGGTGCAAGGAGGATATAACAAAAGCAATGCTAAAGGTCAGTTCATAAAATCCAGAGTTATATCAGGAAACAAACAAAATAAGACTCATGGTTTAAGCTCATATATTATGAAACTAGAAAAAATGACAAATGAAACTCTGTTTTTATTACCAATCATTCTCCATTTCCTCTATACCAACTTACTAATTTGTTCACTGTCTATGTCTTTATAAAGATGGTCTTTCTAGAAAATTCATATAATTGAAATTCTACAATATGTGATATAATGGATGTGAGCTACCTCGGTTGTAACCTGTGTTAGCATCTAATTTTTACTCTAGAACAATATTTTATTATAGGGATAGATCCTATTTTACTTTTACATTTTCTACTTCATAGATATTGGCTTATTTATAATTTGGGGATGTTATGGATAATGTTATGAATATTTTGTGCAAGTTTTTAGTGCCCGTGTATTTAGATTTATTGGGAGTACTTAAACAAGATTCAAACTGCTGACGCATATGTAAGTCCATGTTTGACAGGAGCTGCCAATGTATTTTCAGTACCATTCACATTCAACCAGTGATGTGTTATTTATGTTTCAATGTCTGATAATCTTGTCAACACTCAAAATATTTAAGAAAAATTACTTTTAATGTCCTGATGTGAAGTGGTATCTTGTGCCTTAGTTTTCATTTGGATTTGATCATGTGTCTTCATAAGAACATTTTGAGTTTTTTTTTTTGCAAGAAATATCTGTTGAAATATTTGCCCATTTTTTATGTGTATTTATTTTTTCATATTATTTTTACTTTAAGCATCATGGTTCCAAACATGTTTCTAATTGGGCTTCAGCCATAATGTATACCCCTTCACCAGTGCAACTTTACTGCCACCATTGTCCCCCATTTCCCTCCTCCCCACTCCCCTGCCTGTCTTCGATATAGCATTGTATTTCTCTCTTTATTATTGTCATAGTAGTTGTTAGTGTAGTTATTTGTCAAACTGCATTTATTTCTCTGAGATAAGCTTCATCTCATGGACTGGTCCTTCTGGCCCTCATCTCTTTTGTCTCTGGGTTATTATTATTATTATACTTTCTTTTATTTTTCTTAATTCCCACAGATGAGTGAGACTATCCTGTGCCTATCTCTCTCTTTGACTTATTTCACTCATGATAATAGTTTCTATATCCAAACACTGATAGGCAAATTTTGTGACTTCATTTTTTCTGATGGCTGCATAGTATTCCATGGTATAGATGTGCTACAGTTTCTTTAGCCACTCATCTCTTGTCAGGCATCTGGGTTGTTTCCAGATTCTGGCTATTGTAAATAGAGCTGCTATGAACATAGGAGAGTAGAGACTTTGCTCATTTTTAAATTTGCATTATGAGTCTTTGTTTTACTGTTGAGTAGTTAGTGAAGACCTTTAAAGATATTGGGTGTATTTCTCTCCTTATTTCTATTATTCATTTGGTAGATCTTGATTCTGAGTGTAACTTGAAGTCTTATGTTAGTATGCTTATATTTGAAGGACATTCTTTATTCCTCTTTCCTCTTCACCTCAGGCAGGAAATTTTTACTTTTTAATATAGCTAAAGATTTGGGGGGCATCTTAGGCTTTTTAAGTGAAAGCTCTTCTTTGTAAGTCTGTGGGACAGTTGGTAAGATCCATGAAGAAAAGGGGTCATAGGAAGGAACCAAGAATGGAAGGGGACTACAATCAGAAAAATTGATAAACACTAGTTTATGTAACATTTTCTCTGCAGATAGTTCAGTCCCAAGGGGATTAAAACAAATTCTGGTTGATTTAAAAAAACAAATTTAGGACCTGATCAAGGAGTTTGAAGAGTACAGAAAAATCTAAATCTATAAACTTCTATGTGCATTTAATATAGCTATTAGTTCTCAAGACAAGAAAGCACAAATTAATCTGATTTGATTAGAATCATTTAGTGATTCAGGTGTTATTTTTAAGGAAAGGATGAAAGATGAAAGTCTGGGAATTTGATGCTTTTTTTAAAAGTGTTTATGGTTGATTTTCTTGAATACTATTGTCTTTTTTGTACTTTTAAAACTGGGTCTAGAAAGCTTATTTAGGGGGCTGGAGAGAGAGCACAGTGGCAGGGCATTTGCCTTGTATGCAGCCAATCCAAGGTGGATGGTGGTTCGATTCCCAGCATCTCATATGGTCCTTCAAACAATTTCTGAGTGCAGAGCTGGAAGTCATGCTCTGTGACACCCCCCAAAATAAAACTTACTTAATGATCAGTTAACATATTACAGACAATATTTTCAAAGATTAAAAAATAGATTTTAAGTAGGTTCTGAGAAAGGAACATTGTGTGTTGATATCCCTACCCATTTTTTAATCCTCCTGAGCATTTAAGAAGAAGTTTGGTACAAGGAATCTTTTTTCTACTCTTATTTTTGAGTCATTGACCAGTCAACACTATTCAGTGTCTGCCTGGCTTTGGTGCAAGATCTTCTGAACTCTTCTATTCTTTGATCGCAACAAAAGGCACATTTGCATATGGACTGATAAGGCACATTGGCACAGAAACCCAGTGCTTCATACAGGCACAGCATTGGCACGGGACTCATGAAAACTCAATTATGATTTATGTCTATGCAACAGAGTTTTCTATTGATTACCTGCCAGAACCATGATAAAGCCATGTTAGGACAGAAGCCAATCCTTCCCTGCCATAATCTTTCTTTAAATTTTAAATATGATGCCCTTGATGGAGATTTCAAAACATTTGTGAGTACACACCATTCATAGAAATGATCCTTGGATAGACAAACTTGTCTGTATGGACAGACACTCTCCCCAGGGCCTAGCACCGTCTTATTTTTATAAACCCTCACCTCACCATTTGGAATATATCCAGCACCTGCTGTGTGCATTTTATTTGTTCTAAGTTCAATTTGTTCTAAGTTTAAGAAGTGGAAAACGTGGTTCATGTTTGGAGGACCTGGCCTGTCATTTCCTGAAGGAAGTAAATTGTTGAAGACCCCAGTCCAAGAAGAAATTACCTCTTAATATTAAGAAGCAATCCACTTGAGAAGCAAGAGGTGACTATCAGAATGGGCTGAACCAAGACCTTTTGAAGAACAATGTTAAAATAAAAGGATTTTAATCAAGGAAGGGCTGTATGACTTGCACGTCAGCAAGAAGGATTCTGGGCATCTCCTACTTCCATTGATAATGAGTTTCTTGTTGACATGCTAAGTGTTTTAATTTTTCTAATGAACAAAATAGCTGTGTTTCAAATACCCAACTTCAAGTCAGTTTAAAATATCTGACATCAACAAGGTGCTCCTGGGTGCTGGGCTCAGTTTTAAGTGTTTCACACATATTGGCTGAACTGACTCTTAAATTATCTGATATGTGAGGAACTTCTCTTTATTTTTAGGGATTATTTTTGTCTCTAGACTCAGGTATCATTCCTGCAGATGCTCAGGGGGAACCATATGGGATGCTGGGGTCATCGAACCCAGGTCATCAGCATGTAATGTGGAGCTAAGAAGTTCTGGGGCCAGACATATGGCACAATGGGTAGAGCACTTACCTTTTATGCAGCTGAGCAGAAAAGATCAGAAAGAGTGAGGATGTAGCCAAGGGACCCTTTTCTCTAGGGGTGCAACTGGAATGTGATCTTAGAAGCGTCCAGATTCTGCACAATCACTCCATCATAGTACTGAGCATCTGTGGACAGCAGTGGGAAGAGTCCTGGGGTGTGTTTTGTTGTCTTAAGGAGTGACAGGCTTCCCCCTTGCTCATAGTGAGGAACAGAAATATCTCGGTTCTTTAGAGACTGACTGTTGGGTTAGAGGAGTTAGGCAGAGTCTCATTCCTGTTTCAATGCAGACAGTTCTGAAGAACTTAACTGGGATCAATAAACTGTGTTATGAAATAAACTGTGTCACCTCAAAAGACAGGTTATAGTTGTACCCCTCTTTCAGAAAAAGAGCTGAGTTGTAGAATCTTTATAGGGTGATGGCTGCTGTAGGAAATAAATACAGTTTAAAATAATCTTCCAGCCTGTGGGGTTATTTATTCTCAGCTTACTGGGACTCTGAAGAGGGGCTTTAGTTTTCCACAAAACAGAAAAACAATGTTCAATCTCCACCATGAGGTTAACAAGGAATCTCATGAAACAGAAGCTTCAAAGTCCATGTGGACCTTCATAGGATGAAAAACATTTCACATTTATCATTACCTCAGAAACGTTCCTAAAACATAATTCGTATCAGAATCTGAGCGAGGCTATTGTGCTATACAATGTAGTTAGATTTGAGGGAAGTTTGTTTTTCCCTCCAAAGTGATTAAAGGACCCTTTTGGCAATGTTTCCATCACTATCTATACTATAGTACAACTCCACTTGATTGGATGAATAGTATAGTTTTGTGTCTGTCTTTAAAAGGGACAATATTCACTGTCCCAAATTAAAACATCTTCAATTGGGCAATCACCCTAAACTATGTGCTGGTTATTTGACTGCCAAATAAAAAGTTGTTTTCACAGGCCAATATTTTATAGGACAGAAAACCCAAGCAAGGCATATTGCTGCCATCTTCTTATTTTCTTCATTCTCTCCCAGAAAAATACCTCAGAGAGAATTTTCTTGCTTCATCCCTCAACCGTTCCTTGGTCTTCAGCCTTGAGTACACGTTCATTACATGAAATGCAGGAACTCAAGTCTAGATAGAGAGCATCAGGCAACAAAACTTTCACAGACCTGCCTAGTTCTTATGGTCCTACTGTGATCAATGGACATAGTCAATGGACTGCCAATGGACATAGTCTGTCAACATGGCGGACCATGGTCTTTGAGGAGACAAAGGACTGTGTTGAGATTTTTTTCTTTGACTTGGCTCTTAATGATATAATTGAGCTGATTTAACCCCTCCCTCTCTTGTGATAAGTAGCACAGACATATTTTTCGGACATGGATATTACAGTTCTGTTATTTTCACAGGCCTCTGACCCCACTGACCAATTATCTTTTCAAATAAGGCCATTGGTGATCCTTTCTAACTTCTTCTTATTTTGTCCTCCCAAACAAGTTACAGTTTTTGCTATATAATTTCAGCTCTTTTAGCTTGTTTATAATAGATAAATGACTATACCATGTCACTTACTGCTCATTCCTCCATAAGCTTTGAATTCTGGTTAATTATGAAACACATCATCATTATATTCTGCTGAAAGCTGAAGATATATATTTTTGAATCCTGAATATTAGAGATTTAAAAATCATTATTATTTTTAATTTTAGTAAAGCACCATGATCAACAAAATTATTCATAGGGGGTTTTAGGCATATAATTCAATCTTAGCTTCAGTCCTACTACCAGTATCAACTTCCATCCACCAGTGTCACTGTTCCCTACTAATGATCCAGTCTGACATCTTGACAACACATTTTTAAGTTTGGTTGTATATGCTTAGATCCTATAATTTTGGTGTTACAGATTTTTATGGTTCGAAAATATAGTGACACCATGCCTCTACTTCACTTATTTACCTAATTCCCCATGATTCCTGCCCTTTTACTTCCTGTCTCTCTTCTTAATTTCCCCCTCCATTAATATCTTCTAAAGATATTTGTCATTCCTACATTGATGTTTTATTTTGCCTGGAGTAGGGGTGATAGTTCCTTCATAGTTATTATAGTCTACTATTTGGCTGTGTTAACTGGAGCAGAACACTGGGACACCAACCTACCTGTCCATCTGACTATGTCTGTAACAGGTTTATAATAGTTTTTCAAGAGTCCTCCTGGGCTCTCATGCCAAGATGCCCTGAGCTCATCTTGCATGGGCATGAGCTAATTGTCTATTCAATCTGTGCCTGGAAGGGTACTCTAGTTTCTTCCAAAGGGCATATACCCTAGCCCTAAACACGAGGGCTAGTGGAGGAAGAACTTGGTGGCACAGGGAATGGATATTTTTAAGCTCTGCCACACAATATTTAGGATTGCTAATCTCATTCATCTCTAGACACTCTATATTAAATCCCAGACTCAAAGGTGGTAATTGGAGGCTGAAATACTGCATTAGATGTGACCATTCTTCCTGCATTCTCTTCATCTTTATTTCCAGTAAAACCACACAACTTGAATCATCTTGTTCTGCCTCATGAATTGAGGGGGAGAAATAAAAATGAATGGAACCAGGACCAAACAGCCATATGAACATTGAGTAGAAGTAAAAAATGATAAGACAAACACCAAAACCAAAGTCAACAACAACAGAATCGATACCCTATCTGCAACAAACTATACACAGAGGGGAACAGTTACACTAGCACTCCAGGGGTTGGTGGGGGGGGGGAATATGGGACACATGCTGGGAAAAGGGATGGAGGGAGGACAATCCTGGTGATGGGAATGGCCCTGATTCATTGTCACGTAACTTAAATATTACTATGAAAGATTTGTTATTCATTTTTTGTCACAATAAAAATTATTTAAAAAACTAAATAAAAGAACATCATTGTTCTCAGTTGAATTCGCATGTGCCACTGCCTAATATAGTCATATTCCTATTATTTAAGTTTTCTTTCTTGATAGTTATCTTTATGGAGGTAATTATTATAGGTCTGTACTAATATTATTTTTTTGTACTTGCACCTACTCAATGCACAATACTACCAGATTTTTTGTTCTTTTGGACCATACCTGGAAGTGCTCAGGGGTTACTCCTGGCAGACTTTAGGGACCATATAGATGCCGGGGATCAAACCTGTGTGGACCACATACAAGGCAAATGCCCTACTTGCTGTGCTTATTGCTCTGGCTCCAACCAGCAGAGTTTTGACAACCCTTCATCAATATCCTAAAGTTCCTCCTCCCAACTTTTACAACTTAATTTAAAGGCAGCCCAGGGGTTATCTTGTATGGATTTTAAAGATGTGGTGATTTCCATCCCTGATTAGGTAGATTCCAATGAAAGTTCTCATCTGGTCTCAGTAACAAGAACAAGTAAACATTTCTGGAAAGCATCCTGTGAGTGTTTCATAGATATTGTTGATGGTAACTAGAGAGTATTCATTTTTCCTGATGATGGCTACATTAGGGCTAGATTTATATCTTACTAATTTTGTATGTTTGTGGTGATATTGCATATGTCTTTTGAGACTGTTGGTTCTGCTGTATCTCCCCCTTTCTCTCTCTTTTGTCCCACTTAGAACTAATGCTAAGTGGGTCTCCTCTGTGTTCTTTGATAGGCGGCTTCCAATCTTTTCAGAAATAAGAAAACTTTTATCAAAATAAAGTCATATCCTTAAATAAAACGATTCTCAGTCGGGATTTGGAGGGAAGGTCACAGATTTGTTGCTGAAGAGAAAACAGGGCCTCCAGATGTCAGAGGCAACACCCACAAACACCTAAAGTTACACAGTGGATGGTTTATGTCCAGAGAGCTGATAATGAATTTACCTTATTTCTGCTAAAGTATTTTTGCAAAACTGCTCAGCTTGGCCCTCCAGTACTGAGTATGGAAAAAGATGTACGGCATAGAGATGAAATTGCTTTTTAAAAAGTCTCTTAACCCGATGTATTTTATTTCAGAAATAGATTGGTGAAGATATCTTCCACAAGGCACAACAAAATAAAACCTAAAAGTTCTCTGAAAAAAAAAAAAAGACTTGGCATTGAGATAAGAAAGCCACGTGAGTTTCTTTGAGATGAATACATATTCATGTTATTTACATCTTGCAGCAGTGTCTGGCAATGGCATTCTTTCCATTTTACTCATGTCTTCCAGAGGTCATGGGTTTTTTTTTTTATCTATTTGAAAAACAAACATTGGAAAATGCTGAGCGATTTTTAGGGAGAGTAGGTGTAAATTGGAAATTTAGATAACTAGACTAAAGACAACAGTTCGCATAATTCAAAGATAAGAAACCTGCTGCCTTCTTTATTTGCTTTCCAAGATGCTGTTTGCATTGATTCGTTCCATGAGGTGAAAGGCTTTAAGTCTACTTAATTATGACTCGATCCCAATCATAGCAGACAATTAGGACACATATGAGTTAATATCAAATATATTTATTCAACCAGTACATTTTCTGCAATTATTAGTAGACCTGGATTATTTTCACAAAGGGCAGTCTGTCCCTAAGATAAATTATGAATTTAATCAACAATCTGCTGTTGGTACTAGAACAACTGGTACTGATGTCTTGAGATCTTAAAGGAGGGAATGGCCTCCCTGTGCAAGTAAAGGGCTAGTGATTGAAGTATAGGGTCTGTGATCTAGGTAACTTGGTCCATGGGTCTGTGTGAGGTCCATGGGGTCTGTGTGGCATTTTGGTTTTCTCCACTTCCTGAGAGACATAACAGTCCCTACTGGAACTTTGCTTCATTGTGGCATAAGAATGGTAGTTTCTACTCTATAGAATTGCTCAGAGGAAGTTTCTTGAAAAGAAGAGCACAAATTTATTGCTCAAAGAAATAGGGAATTCCAGGTAGAGGAGCAACCTACAAACACAACATAAAGATAGAGTGAGTATAAAACATTTAGAAAAATGTTTGGTGTTGTTTAAGTCAAGAATTCCTAAGGAAGGCCACGTTGTCTTATTAAAAAGTCAAGGATAACTAGCTTGAGCTGTTGAGATTATCTTCCCATATTAAGTTTCTCAGACAACCAAATGGAGTGAACTTCTGCTTTCTCCAAACCACCTCTACGGTATTGTACATACATTTAACTCTTTATCTCTCAAACAGTAAGGTCAGACTTTCCCTGCCTACTAGGCAATTAAAATTTGTCTGCTAGGGGCCATAAAGATAGTACAACTGCACTTACCTTGCAAGTTGCTGACCCAGGTTTGATCCCAGGCATCTCACATGGTACTCTGAGCCTGCCAAGAGTTATTCCCTAGGGCAGAGCCAGGAGTAACCTCTGAACATCAAAAAGGTGGCCTACAAACAGTGAAAACAAAAATAAGTTTTCTATTAATTTTACCAATATCGTTATCAATATTAGCTTCCAATTAATTGAAGGCAAGTGTCCAGGGACAAAGCATTATAGATATTTAATAATCAGTCTAATGATTCAGAGAATAATTTATTTTTGCTCTTAACTTTTTCAGAGAGGAATCAATTACACTGGCTATATTTTTCTAGGTAAGTATTTTCTCTCTCTCTCTTTTAAATAGTGAAATAATACAGTTTTATTTAGAAAGATGTAAGGAAGGAGGAAAGGAAGGCAAGAGAAACAGAGCAACAGAGTAAACATTTCAGGTTGTGGTATGGGCAATTGATAGGTAAGAACCTATGAGCTTTGGCACTACCTATGTCTTGGATTGTATGATTTTTTTTTATGTATGGGCCTGTTCTGTACTTTCTAGGAGGTTTAGCCAGTCCCTGACCTTTGTCCATCAGATCTCTCTCATTTCTGCCTTCTCCACTCTTCTCAAGCATTGACTCAGCTTGTCCTGGAGAGTCTTACTGGTTGAAGACCAATAAGAGGGCCTAGATCAAGTCATTCCTTTGATCATAATTTATAATAAATCTCTTAACTATGTTTTGAAATCAGGTGATGGCATCTTTCTGGAAATATAGCCTTTTGGGGCCTTGCCAAATCCCTTGACCAAATCCTCAGAGTAGAAGTCACTTAAACAGGGGCTATGTTTGGGATTCTCCATCCTGGATTCTGACTATGTGCTTCCCTCCTTAAAAGGAACAGCTAATTACCCATCCACAGAACTCAGGAATACAAAGGGACCATATAAATGAGAGAGAAACTCAAAGACTGAACCATCTTTGCCAAGATAGACCCCAGGGTCTACCCCTCAGTGATTTTTCTAGCCCTTATTTTAATACAAGAAGTCACATTCCAGGATGGAGATTTAACATGCTAACAATGCATGGACTGCTTAGGTCAGGGTATAAATCCAGGATTGACATACTTCAAAAGAATCAGCTGGTCTAACTCCTGGGACCAGTCTGAAGGCAGGAACCTAACAGCTCACTGTGCTAACAAGGCTGAGCCCTGCCAATGCAGAGCAAGCAGCCTTTGGTGATGAGGGTCTACCAGTTGTTTTTTTCTATGCTCAAACAGTGGATAAAAAGTCTGGTTTGGGCCCACATTCATTCCCAATCTGTTCTTGGTCTATTACAGGTTAGAAGAGTGGATCGAATGACTTTTTAAAAAATATCTTCCTTGGGGCCCGGAGAGATAGCACAGCGGCGTTTTGCCTTGCAAACAGCTGATCCAGCACCAAAGGTGGTTGGTTCAAATCCTGGTGTCCCATATGGTCCCCCGTGCCTGCCAAGAGCTATTTCTGAGCAGACAGCCAGGAGTAACCCCTGAGAACCGCCCGGTGTGGCCCAAAAACCAAAAAAAAAAAATCTTCTTTGTCTCCTCCAGCTTGCCACCTGCATGTTTCTATACTCAACAAATAGAATGTGATTTCTGTGCATACATTGAAACTACCAGATGGTGGTTACCTTTCACGCATTCTCTTGCTTTGTTTGGCATTTCCCTTTTGCCATATTTTTCTATGCTTTTCAGCTGTGTAAAGCACACTGGGTCACTTTCTGGGAGTGGGTGGAGCATGGTGGGATGGGAGGTTCATGGGGACTGTGACTAAAGACACATCTTGGGGCCTTTATTTGATCAATAACAATGCACCCTCCACCTGGTGCTTGGAGGTGACATGGTGTGACTGCTCCGGCTAATTCCCAGCACCCACACCAATGCTCCACCTCATAGACAATTAGAGCATTGTACAGAACAATCTGGAACTGTTCAAAGAGCTTAGCCTAGGGCTCTGGAGTTGCTGTTTACTTGTGGCAGAAGATCAAGAAAGATAGGGCAGTAGCTTTATGGACATGCTTGTATCAACAGCCCCGGAGGCTTTGGCCCTTTCTCTTCATCTTCCACTATCATGGAGAACAATGCTGTAGGTATTTGGGGAGTTTGACGCATTCTGGGAAACATGCGTGAGGAATGCACCCAAGCCCACAGAGGCCTCTGCTCCTCTTGGCGCATTCCTTGGTATTCCTTTGTCTTGGGTCTATGTCACTGCACATGGAAGGGGAAGTGAGGTAATGCAGGTTTTATGCCCAATTTGGTCTGGGTGCAGAGATCCATGGGACAACAGAATAGATTATGATGGATCTATATTGTTTCTCAAAGAGCCAGATGCCCTTAGTGCCATCCCAAATGATGATTCAGGATATGTGAAGGTGTGAAAATCATCATATTATGTGAGTGGCAAAAGGATTCAACTTCAGATTTTATCCACAATTCAACAAAGGTAGAAAATTAGCCGTGATAAGGAGGATCAGTTGGGTGAAAAGATCCCAATAAATAAACTCCTTTCTCCAGATATCTGATTCCAACTTACCTGAGCTCAAAAAAGCAGATTTGTGGACTAGCTGTAGACAAGATTTAAAGAACTCAAGTAATTACTGCAACCCTTCCCTTTAATTTTTTTTTAAGCACAGCATATATACAGAGCATGGGAAAATTTGCTTTGCACGTTAATGACTGATGTCGACACAATGTTTTCTTTCTTTTTTTTCTTTTTTTTTTTACTGAATCTCATTCCAAGTTAGGGCTTTTGTATTTTTCTGTTCTCTTTAGCTGACAGTTAATGAGTACAATTTAAAAATTGCTTTGGCTATTTGAGAGCCAGAGTGCTAGCAACTGGAAATTTGTAAAACTGCACAAAATAGCCCCTCCAACATGGTTCCATCCGTTATACACCAATAAATAATAGTGATTTTAAGGATGATTAATCATAATCATTATAAAGCACTTTGGCCAAGCCAACATCTGTTTCCATGGATACCGTAGCTGGTCATCCCGGTTTTGTAATTTATATGTTTTAGTTATTGTTCCCAGATGACTAGGAGGACCATTCTACACAATATGACCTTTTAACTTGAGGCCCCAGTGGACTCTGTGTTTCATATGCAGTCTAGAGAATCCTTCTGAGAGTTTTGCTTGTGAATTTGTGGAGCTGTGAAGAAGTAAGGAAGGATTTCAAAGACCTTCCCATCATGGCTTCAGAGAAGAGGCAAAGTGAAGAAAAGTACAGCCACAACAACCTTAGCAATAACACTGATAACACTGTCAGTGCCTCAGAGATGGAGAGATGCACAAGGCACGGGACCCAGAGGCAGGAGTCCAAGATGACTTCCTCTACTTCACACACACCGAGCATGAGAGTGAGCTGCTGCCTGGCTCTGGAGTCAAGGTTCATCTTCCCAACATAGTTCCAGACCAACTAGCTTCAGTCAGATCTTCCTTGAGTGGACACTGATGGAACCAAGCCAGGCGTCATGTTCTATAGGCATTGCTGATGCGATAAACTGGAAGTTATAACTTGCCTTGTTTCCCACCTTCGTACCTTTGAAAGACACCAGGCCTGGGTGATGGTGGTGGTAATGAAATGGGTACTGGGCAAAAAGTCACATAGATCAGTGGTCTATGAGGATGTGATGAGGTATGCCACTTTAAGCTTATGTTTGGGGACTGAGAAAAGACAGATTTCTTTATGGCTGTGTCCCCAGAATTAAATACTGGAAGGACTGAACAATGTGGAAATCAGAGGGAAGAGCACAATTCCAGGACAGCAAGTGCCAATTCCCTGTGGCAGGCAAAGTGAGGGGGAACTCTGGCACTCAAAGACTGAGTACTCATTCATAGAGAACCAAGTGAGCAGGGACCTGAGTCATGTGGCCCAAGTGAAATACATTTTGGTTCCAAAGAGCACACATTACCTTCATTGGGTTGTCCCAAATGCCAAAGCTGAGCTTTCAAACTGTCTAAATCACAGGGAGAACTCCGTGTTGTTCTTGACCCCTTTGGACAGTGGGTTCCCCACTCCTTTCTCCTGTGAAGGCCACTTGCTGAGAAATGTGAAAACCTGGCACTCTTGCCTGTCACTGGAGGTAGAGCAAATCAGTTGGGGGTGTAAGTTCCCAAAGTTTTCACCTCTTAGGAGAGAAAGAAGACGTACAGTGGACTGTTGTCAAAGCACCCTTGAAGTGTACCTTTCTCATTGTGCGTAGTTTATTCAAAACATGTCTCCCTAAAACTGGAAGTGAGAGCTCACATGTGGAGACACCCACTCACCCATTGTACTCCACAGAACTCTCCACAGACCAGATAAAAGCAAGACACATTTCTGATCTGATAGCTCAATTGGCTTCTCTGTGGGCCTCAGTCTGAGGTAGGCTGGATTGACATTCTCATCTGGGCTCGCCTAGGGAGAGGCCTACTTCTAGCTTCACTTCAGGACTTGGCCTGACTCAGTTTGTGACTGTAAAGATTACACTACCTCTTGGTATTCAAGATCAAGAGAAGATGACAAAGTCTTTTGTTTTCAGATCAATGGGGCAAGCAAGACTCTTTTCTGATAGCAGGTTGGCTAGTAGGGAAAGTCTTGCATCACTTAAGGTAGTCATTGAGGAGACACTTTATCCCTGCTTCTCTAATCCTTTGATAAAGAATAAATTCACTCAGAGGGATGAAGGAGGAAGAGGCAGGGGGCCCCATGGAGTCCATTTGTGCCACAATCACGCTATCCATTCACTATGATCACTGATACGAGGAGGAAAGAGCAAGGCTTAGAGGAAGCAGTGACCTTCCTGGTTTGCTAGATCAGAGGGACCCTGGATGTGGGTTCCACCTTCTAGGGACAATGTTGCCTTCTGACATGGGAAGATTTATCTACGCACTACCTGTCACCTTATTCCTTGTGCTGGAAATGACCAGGAGCACCATGACTATGTCAGGTGTGAATTTTCTCTCTTTCATCCTTACCAAATGAGGTGGTGAATGGGCACTGAGGAGGGAACAGGGGACCAGAGGCAGATGGCAGTGATGGGGCATGAGGGTGGGTTTGGAAGGGACTTGGTGTCCAGCAGCCTCCAGAACTTGGGTCCTTCCATCTCCTATAGGATGGGGTATGTGGAGAGGAAAGTCCAAAGCAAATTGCTGGTAGCAGAAGTTTCTGGAAAGGGGGAAAACTGGTTTAGAGCATGAAACAAAAAGGAAACTTCAGTTTGCTCCATAAAATATGACTTTTTTTGCTTTTGTTTTTGGGCCAAACCTGGTGGTGCCCAGGGGTCACTCCTAGCTCTGAGCTCAGGAATCACTCTTTTTTTTTTCCCTGCCCCTCTCCTCCTCCTCAGGAATTACTCTTTCTAGGCTAAGGGGACAACATGGGATGCCAAGGTTGGCTGCAGGCAAGGCAAGTGCCCTACCCACTGTGCTATTTCTCCAGCTCCTGCATATCACTTTATAAGTACACTGAAAACATTTAGCAACCACAGCATATCAGTGTGTGTGTGTGTGTGTGTGTGTGTGTGTGTGTGTGTTGGTGGCAGAGCTATGGTTTTAATTGTATCATTTGAGATATTTTTTAAAGTTCACATAAAAGAGTAATAAAGCATGTTTCAAAGCCTGCAAATCATTTTGGGGTGGTTTTGAGCCATACTTTGAGGTGCTCTGGAGTGCTGCTTAGGGAATCTTATGAGGATGAGAGTTAAAACTCTTGCATAAAAAACAAATGCTCAGCCCATTAAGGAATGTCTCTGGCCCCAAAGATTAGCACTATTTACTGACTAGAAAGATCTGAAAGAGTGGGAATTTGCTTTCTTATGTGTAGTCTTGGAATAGTCATGGCTGAAACGCACGTCAGAGGGTGAGCAAGCCTTAGAAGAAAGGCTTATCTGAGTGTGTGATGCAGACCCACCAATGGGTAATACGATCCAGAAATGTCCCCTTGGCAAACATAGTCATGTCAGTTTGGAATTGCAGAACTTGAAAACAATGTCCCCAAAAGAAAGCTTTCAGTAAATAGTTCCTGAATTGGATATGCCTGATGATTGCAGCTAATTGCATTTTAATAGGATTATTCTTTGGTGTCTAGGAAAGTGAAGTTGAAAAGCAGGAAATAAATTACATTTCACTCTAAGTCAAGACTTCATACGGGTCCTGATTGTGGCAGAAATGGCATCTCTGGCAGTTTTTCTGCTATTGAGATGACTGATTGTGGAACAATAGCACTTGGTGAGTAAGTGGGAGAAGCGATGTATTTCTAATTTGGAAACCACAGAAAGGATTTGAAAAGTTAACATCACTACTTAGGCGTGATTGGATCCTTACTGCTTGGATTGCCAGAGTAACAACAAACAAGCAAAAATACCTAAACACATGGTTAGAAATTCTTTTGGATTCCTTCCACACAGATATGCTGGAGATAAAACATGATGTGATTATATATATGTTTATAAAATGTGTGTGTGTATGTATATACATACTTCTGTATCCCAGTAACCTGTGATCATTGCCCATCATGAAAAGCTACATTTCTTTGGTAAATTATTGCAAGTGTTATCAATAATAGTCTTGAGTGTACTGTGTATGCAATATCCATATGTAATCAATATAGAATTGTCACTTTCTGGTCAGTCAGGAGGTGCTAGCTGGGATTTGTTTCTGGTTCTCCTGTTGCCACATTCTGACATGTCCTTATTTCTCTCCATCCCCTGCCCAGTTTGTTGAGGCAAATCTTTGGGATCTTTTCAGAATAGCTCTTACCCTTTGTTCTCCCATTTCTTGTCATGCGCCTATCATTTAATTGACTTACCAATATGCTCTAGACAATATGAGGGTCATGTTAGAATTCACAGCCTCCCCTCAAACCTTTCCTAACTCCACCCAAATGGAAACACTCTGCACTGCTTAGCTAGCATTTGAAGACTGGCTTCACTTCCAGATATTTATGGCTTTGCCATATTAATTTTTTTCTTCTTGATGGCAAGTTTCTCAAGCTTAGGGACTTAGGACTTATTCAGATTTATGTCACCCCCACCAACTCACTAGACATGCGTCTTTGAAAACAGCAGGTACTTAGTTAATGTTTCATTAATTATGACTTGATTGAGTACCCAGTTGTATGAAAAAGTTGACCTTAGTCAGCTATTAACTGACCTTTGCTGCCAACTTTTCCATTGTCTTCACAAGCTGAAAATGAGGCAAGAGATTTGAGCCTGGGACTTATGTTCTCAATGGCAACTTTCCTAGAACAGGCTTAGGTACAAGAGTGCACTTGCTCCCATACATGGGATGGCTTCAGTAACTTGAAGCCAGAGCTCAGCGACCTCCTAGAACTCCCAGAGTATGAGATGCCGCCAATTCCTTGGGAGAAAAAAGAAGTCGCATTCCAGCCAATCTCTACAACTGCACAGAGTCGGGGACATTCTACAGAATGTCATTGTGTAGGAAGGAGCTTGCTGAGACTTGGAGGCACAACATAGAGTCATCTTGGCATATCCAGGCAGGCAAGTTATGCCTTAGGATGTTATACCTTTAGGCTAAGGTCCTCAGAATATAGTGGGACACTCACACACACTTTTATAATATTTAAGATGTATTTAATATTGTTTAATTATTGGTGTTTTGGTTTTGAATCCACATATGGCGATTCTCAGGAGCTATTCCTGGCTCTGTGCTCAGGAAAAACTACTGGCAGTCCATTAGAGACTGCATGAAATTCTGGCTCTTACCAGGATCAGCAGCATGCAAAACAAATGCTTGTCTCTTGTACTATTTCTGACTACTTCTGTAAATAGTAATTGAATCTACTTGTGTATGCTTTGGCTTACTCCATAACTTATTTGAGTTGCATTTAATTTCTCTTTCATCTGGAAAGAAAATCATGAAGACTAGCACACATATAGTTTGAATCAGGGGGAAATTGAGACTAGGGTTGGAGACAGGAGGAAGAAATCTACACATGTTTACACTGTGGTCATCAAATTCATGGGAGATGACCAAGATTTTGGGGCTCATCTTGGCAAGTCACGAGAAAGCAAAAGTTGGTCAGTCAGTCGGTCTGAGCTGTAGCTTTATGGTTAAAGGAGGAAAAACATGACAATCTTAGGGAGAAACAAAGGATTTATTGCATCAACATCTATACTGGTTACAAGAGAGTCTTTCCTCAAGGGCAGACAAGCCTATATGGCTTGAATATGTAGATGCTGGCACTACAATTGTTAATTAAATCACACTCAAATGTGAGCTACCAGTGGCACATGACAGTGTCAATGTATTATTCTCATATCTATCTTCAGATAGAGGTATAATTCTATGAAAGACCTATCATCAGAGCCAATAGCATGCAGGTCAAGTATGTGCCTTTCTGAAGGACTAACTTAGTGAGAGAGTTAACAACTCAAGTGCTAGAAAGGATAGGAAAATAGGTTATCCAAAGCTTCTTTATAAATATCTCCTTGAAGGAGCCTTTGAATATGAGATTAAAAAAATCTGGTCTCCATGAATATATATTTTTGAGTCTATGAAAGATTCCTTTTTATTAATTAATAGTGTCTTATTAATTATTGATTTGACCTTAGTCATGTTGTATAATTTATCCTTATTATCACCATGTTCACCATCCTCACATACCTGGTGCTTTGTTGAATTAATCATATTAGGAGTCACTGGAAAGCAAACCCCAAATGCTTCTCGCTTGGACACTTAAGATTAAGACAGTGCTACAGAGGTATTTCTGATACCTTTTTTATAATTTTTATAAAACAACATTTTTATAATCAGATTCATCAGTGAGAAATGCTCCGTTTGCAGATCAGTGCATAAACAGGTCTAAGAACTGTGTGCATGAAGTAGAAAAACCTCAGAGAGTTTTAATGTGATGTTGAACGAATGGTCAGAGAATAAATGGGAGAACACTCAGCAGGGAAAGCATTTCTAATCTTTTTTTCATTTCAGAGAGGCCAAACTCACAACTTAGTGGAAGTGGCATTCCTACAACAATGATTTCTCTTTACCCTAAAGTCATTCACCTCCTAGAGATGAGGATCGAGTCAAATATGGGAAGAGAGGCAGGGTGGTGAAGATCACAGAGCTGTGACTGAACATGCCTCTGACTTCACTTTCAAAGCTCTAGCTGGTCTCTCTTCAAACTCCAGCCTGCTGAGGATCTATTTAAAAAATGGATGACTATGTGCTTACATGTGTATTAGATGACACTCAGCTATTAACCCAAAACAAAGGTGTTCCCACATCTTCCTATTAACTGCAAATCTTGCTTTTGATATGTAAAAGTGCAGCTGGATTACTCTCTACCTTCCCTCTCCTGGGCATGGGTAGTGGTTTAATAAAAAAAGAGGCAGTTCTGGCTTTTGGCTCAGGCAGAGAGACCACAAAAAAAAAAAAAAAAAAAAAAAAGCTGACTCCAAGGCTCTCTCCTGACTGGTTTAGCTTATTACTTCTTCTCCGCTACCCTGATTCTTCAGACTTCCCTGTCCGTCCGTGGTTGATATACATTGTGTGGAGTGATCTCACAACTCATGGATTTTATTTTACACACGTGGATTGATTTGGGAAGTAATATGCTGAGTGGGATGAGTCAGAGGGAGGGGGATAGATATAGAATAATCTCACTCATTTGTAGGATATAAGAAAAATACAAGATTTTATGGTAATAATATCTAGAGACAATAGAGATCAGGACCAGGAGGACCAGTGTGTGGTAGAAAGCTTGTCACAGAGAGCAGAGAGTGAAAACAGAGAAGGGATCACTTTGAAAATGAGAGTTGAAATGATATCTCTGGGCAAAACTGGGTGCTGAAAGGAGAAAAGTGATATACATGGTACCCCTTCAGTAACAATAGTGCAAACCACAGTGTCAAAAAGGAAGAGAGAAAGAGAGAAAGGGCGAGAGAGAGAGAGAGAGAGAGAGAGAGAATGAGAGAGAGTGAAGATGAGAGAGAGAGAGAGAGAGAGAGAGAGAGAAAAGGTGGGTGGGAGATGAGACATTGATGGCAGAAAAGGCACACTGACGAAGGATGTTGAACATTCTATGACTGAAACTCAATCATGAACAATTTTGTAAGCAGTGGTAGGTCTTCTCTGGTAGAGGCTTGGATCCTGGGAATGTTAAAGACAATTGTGGTTGTTTCCATAGTTCAGGTGTGTGTGGGCGATGCCCATTCTTCTGAGACCTGAGCCAAATCATTATGCCAATGTTCAGGGTAAAAGGAATTTAAACATATATTCTTATCTTGCTTTTTTCTCATTCCAATTCATAAACACAAGGGCAGAAATTAAAGAACTTAAATTGATTATTGTATTTGATATATCAGTTAGATGCATGTTCAACCATTAAGTATCAAATTCTAGAAATAATAACAGTTTAACTAAGAATGTATGTAGTTGACATTTTGGTGTGACTATCAACATATAGAAAAGAAGATCAAAGATGTCATTGGATTCTAGGATTCTTTCTACTTCACCCGCAATAGCCCTATCTGCTTGTCACTGTATTCATCTATGAGCAGAAATTGCTTCTTGGGCAGCTAGTTATTAATTCCACTGAAAGTTGGCTGTAGGGGTAACTGGGAGAAAGAGCAAGGCTATTTATCGCCTTCTTTTTAAAGAGAGGTCATAGAGTGGACTTTCTAGCAAATTAACAAGTTTATCAGAAGGCAGGAGAACTAAGAAATTAAGATTTCCTGAAAGAAATGTGTCCCACTGGAAAGAGGGCTCTGTTACTGAGAAAGGAAGGAAGCCATGAATGACTTGAAATAGATGCTTGTAATTAAAATGTCTAATGATGGGTTTAAGCACCCCCTCAACTTCATGCTTTTGTAACTTAGACTCCTATCTCTAGTTAGTATCTACTCACAATATCATTGAGATCAAAGTCATTCTCATTATCAAAACCTCATGCCTATGAAAATAGCTATTATCAAAAAGACAAAAAGAAGCTAGTGTCAGAGGGGATGTGGGTGGGAAAGAAACATTTGTGCACTGTTATGGGAATATAAATTGAGAAAGTCCCTGTGTCAAATAGTGTAGAATTTCCTACAATTAAAATGAATGAAAGAAAGACATACTATTGAATCTAATTATTCCAAGTCTGGATAGTTAGCCCAAAGGATAAGAAAACACCAAATTGGGGCCAGAGAGATAGAATGGAGGTGGGGAATTTGCCTTGCATGCAGAAGGACTGTGGTTCGAATCCCAGCATCCCAGGAGTAACCCCTGAGCGCTGCTGGGTGTGACCCCACCTAAAATAAAGGAAAACACCAAATTGAAGAGAAATGAGCATCTCAGTATTTGTTTCAGGATCATTCACCATAGTTAAAAGTTGGAAATTATAGCTTAAAAATGTGTCATAAGTTGGTGATGGTTGTGTTTTATCTGAACAGAGGAATACTATTCAGCTATAAAAAGATGCCATTCTGAAAGTCCTCATACATAAAAGGACATGCACAGGGATTTTTAAATTGCTCTCCATATTCAGAGGAGTTTCTGTGAAAATGTGGAATACTGATGCAAGAGAAATGGTACATTAAGAAGTCATTGGCAAAAAAAAAAAAAAAGAAGTCATTGGCAAGATAAAAATTTCTCTCCATCTTTTAATTCAGACAATCTAGAAAGTAAGATACATAAACTCCCCCAAGTGTATTTAAAAAAATCTAAATGTTGGGCTGGAGATATAGTACATGAGGTTAGGCATTAGCCTTGCATATAGTCAACCATCGGTCAGTTCCCAATACTACATATGGTCCCCAAAACTAACCTTAAAATTATACATGTCCCTAAAGTGAAATAAGCCAAATAATGACAAATACTAGCTGACAGTGCTTATGTTTGTTAGATCAAGGAACAAAATAAGTGAACAGACCAAAGTAAAGCAAAAAACAAACTCATACTATAAGAACAGAATAGTACTATCAGAAAGGAAGAGGTGGGCAAATCAAATTCAGAGGCTACATTGTATGTTAAGAAATAGAAACTGTCCCCAGACATACAATCATTTAATTTTTAATAAAGGGGCAAGAAATCCAAAATGGAGCAAGGAAAACCTCTTCAACAAGTGGTGTTGGCACATTCCTAGGGGGAATGCCATCTAGTCCAACCTTTATGGAAAGCAACATGAAGGTTCCTCAAAAAACTGGAAATAGAGCTCCCATATTATCCAGCTATACTACTCCTAAGGATATACCCCAGGAACACAAAAATGTAATTCAAAAATCCTTTCCTCACACCTATATTCATTGCAGCACTATTTACAAAAGCCTGATTCTGGAAACAACCAAGATTCCCTGCAACAGATGAATGGTTAAAGAAACTGTGGTATATATACACAATGGAATACTATGCAGCAGTCAGGAGAGATGAGGTCATGACATTTTCCTTTACATGGATATACATGAACTCTATTATGCTGAGTTTAATAAGTCAGGGGAGAGAGACACACAGAATAATCTCAGTCATCTATGGGTTTTTTAAAAAAGTAAAGACATTACTGTAATAATCCAGAGACAATAGAGTGAAGGACTGGAAGGACCAGCCCATAATATGAAGCTCACCACAAAGAGTGGTGAATGCTGTTAGAGAAATAACTACACTAACAACTAGCATGACAATGTTAATGAATGAGAGAAGTAGAATGCCTGTCTCAAATACAGGTAGGGGTAGATCGGGGGCATTGGTGGTGGGAATGTTGCACTGGTGAAAGGGGGTGTTCTGTTTATGACTAAAATCCAATACAATCATGATTGTAATTATGGTGCTTGAATAAAGATTTTATATAAAAAAAAAAAGGAAATAGAAACTGGGGGCTGGAATGGAGGCACAGTGGTAGAGCATTTGCCTTGCAAACTGCTGACCTAGGATGAACCACAGTTAGATCCCCCAGAATCCCATATGGTCCCTGAAGCCAGAAGAGATTTCTGAGCAAAGAGCCAGGAGTAACCCCTGATAGTCACCAGGTGTGGCCCAAAACTAAACAAACAAAAAAAACCCAAAACAAAACAAGAAATAGGAACTAGACTTCTGGAGACAAACGGAATGTAGTATCTATAGATGTTGATTTATAATGATGCACACCTGAAACCAACATAATAATAGAAGTCAAAGTTACATTGGTACAAAATTTACAGAAAGGATTTAAGAAAAATTAAGCAATTGCATGGCCTGAGGGGAAAAAAATCCTGACTGAAACCTCATTGTTGTTTCACCCTAACGAGTTGCCTAGTAGTTATCCAACTACCTGGAATATATTTTACTTCGAAATATCTTATTTTTACTTTTATCTTTAATATTGAATTTTCTTATTCATTTTTGCATTTGTAGTTTTCCCCATTTGTTTAGATTTGGAAGTGCAAAAGACATTCCAATCCTGTGTGGATTTATGCTGTTTTCTTGATTTTTAGAAAGTCTTTCCCTGTCAGATTAAGACTATCTTTAAATCCATAACACCAGGTTTAATTATGCCTTCATTCAGAACCCCCTTGAATGAACTATAAGAAAGACAATCGGATAATTATAGTTAGTTTCTCAATTTTATTGCAGGGTGCAGGATTCTTTGGAAGTTAATCATAAGAGAATTCTGCTTCCTAACAATCACAAGGCACATGAGGAAACACTCTGGATCCTCATTCTTCTGCTAAAAATAAATTCCTTCCTTTACAATCCTTTCTGTATTCTTCCTCCTAAAGATACACCCCTTCATTGCTGCGACAATTTTTATTGACCCGTCTATGGGTTCAATTTTCATCTATCCATCAGATGCACTGACGCTCTTCATCTATTAATTAACTTCAAGTTCCTATGAGAAATATAAAAGCAGCAACTTTGATGTCTACAAACCAGACACCTAAACTTAAAGCAATCTCTTTGTATTTGCATCTTTTCTAATAGCATATTTCCTCTCCTCTAATAGGGATCATTATTTTGTGTGCCACAAAGAAGGAAAAAGTGCTTTTTGTTAAAATGCAAGACTGTATTGACCTGCAAGACGAAGCCTAATTTTATAGGGTTTGTGAGACTAAAAATAGACTTCGAATATTTGAGAAAATGTGATTGTTTTCTACCTACTTATTTTTACAGCTACAATAATAGAATAGAAGACACTCTTCTTCTATTCAAACTTGAAAACACCAACACTTCCTGTATTTCTATATTTTCTTTATAATTAGTGTTTAATGACAGTCTTCCATCAATTTGATGCACTGTAATTTACCATGCCATTTATTTCTTTTATGTATGAGGACATTTTTAGTTTTTGATGGTAAATATTTTATTCATGTAGGTATTTTTTTTTTTTTGGAGGGAGGATTTGGGCCCACTCAGTAGGAGTAAGCTCAAGGCTTACTCCAGATTCTGTGCTCAAGAATTGTTTTGGGTGACAATATATAATATTGGAAATTGACCTAGGGAACTGACTATATGCAAGGGAAATGTTTGTACAATCTCTTTAGACCAGCATGTAGATTTATTATTTTTTGGATTTTGGGTCACACCTGGCAGCGGTCAGGGGTTCCTCTTAGCTCTATGCTCAGAAATCGTTCCTGGCAGGCTCGGGGGAACATATAGGATGCCAGGATTCAAACCACCATCCTTCTGCATGCAAGGCAAATGCCCTACCTCCATGCTATCTCTCTGGCCCCAGCATGTAGATTTTTTAAAATACAATTGGGGAGTTTATATATCTTACTTTCTAGATCATCTGGATTAAAAGATGGAGAGAAATTTGTATTTTGTCATTGATTTCTTAATGCACCATTTCTCTTGCACCAGTTTTCCAAACATTTCACAGAAACTCCTCCAAAAGTGGAGAGCGATGTAAAAATCCCAACTTTTGTACCACTTATAAACCACTTTATAGATGTTGCTTTGATTTACATTTGTTTTGAATGAGTAAGGATAAACATGGTTAGTAAATGTTTCCTTCTTAAAATCTATTTGTCAGCCACGTAGAGAGTGGTTTCTATTACTTCCCCCTGGCACTGGAATCATTTAAAAAATAGTTGCGCAGTCACAGGGCAGAAAAAAAATAAAGGGAATCTTTCATTTAATGAGTTTGTTTGTGTGAGTGAGAGAGTGTGGAAGGAGAAAGACTTATGCCTGAATTAGTAGAAACTGAGACTTGCCTTGGCAGCCTTATTCGGGGCCACTTGTCTTGGCTTTCATTTTCCTTTGAAATCCAGAGAACGATGCGGACAGAGAGAACTCCTGGAGTTAGGTCGATGGACTTTCAATTTTCATTCTTGAAACTGCTTTTGGTGTTGGGCAAATCATATGAAATCTCATCTAAATTGTCAAATATTAATCCTCACTTGGCAGGGTCTTAAGAACACGGGCTTGGTTAATGCAGGAAAAACATTATCATGCTAACATGGGGCCCATTTATTCTAGAATCCACTTAATTTTTGTGTGGTCACTTGGGGTCTGAAGTCAATCCTGACTCAACGTGTGGCACCAGGTTGAATGAGATGTCATTGGCAGTTGCCACTGAGGGTTTATATATTTATTGCAATATCATAGACATTGTGAACATCCTATGTTTCTTTTTATCAGTTCATGTATTATAATAGCATAGATTTGAAATAAGTGATATTTTGGGGGAGGAAATAATACTTTTTTCCCTTGGGTCCAGCGTGATAGCATAGTAGTAGGGCTATCCATCCAACCTGGAATGGATCTGGGTTCAATTCCTAGCATCCTATAAGGTCCTCTGAGCCTGCCAGGAGTAATTTCTGCATTAAGAGCCAGGAGTAACCCCTGAGCACTTCCGGGTATGGCCCACCCCCAAAAAGGAAAAGAAAAGAAAAAAAATAAAGAAAAATAATACTTTTTTTTAATTTGAAGAATAAAACATATTCCAAATGAATAAACATTTTATATGTTTAGCTTCTATGTTTTTTTTTTATTACAAAACAACCCTTATTTGTAAAAGACAGAATAATGATTCATCAACCTCTCATCAATGCCCGTGTCTACAGAGCCTATGAAATGCTACTTTACATGGCAAAGGAGTTTGCTCAGCACTGATTTTGAACTAGAGAGATTATCCTGGATTACCCACCTGGGCGCATTGTAATCCTCAGAGTCTTTGAGAGTGGATGGGGAGGCCCCATAAGAGGCCCCATAAGAGGTGGGATGAGATGAACTTTGCCCCTACCCGCAATTGCTGGATTTGAAGAGGAAAAGTCTGGGAAGTATAAAATGGGCCATTTTCTTAAGGATGAGAGTGGGATGCATGTGATTTGTCTTGCTTCTTGCATCTCCATACTAAGCCTGTCTGCCCAGCCAAACTCACTTCACATTTGACAAATGTTGGACTGAAAGATAACACGTTCCCATGGTTTGGAGGCACAAAGCAAGTGGTTACAGGAAACAAACTGAGCATGATAAGTAGGCTGTTTAACAAAAGAAAAAATATTTAGAAAAACCTTACTCATGTAACCTCTTAGTTCCTTTCTTCTGCTGAAGGGATCTAGAGGAAGTGACATTTCCAATGACAGCAAGTTAGCCCCGTGCCCAGATTTTGGTGTAGAACAGGTATCATGGCAACTAGATGGTGGCTGCCTCAGCAACCACCTCAGAGGTATCTGAGACTCACTTCCTCAGTGATCTGTCATGCCAAATCCCTCCCATCCTGATGCCATGAGGGGTGTAATTAGCTCAGTGATGTTCTCCTATTAAATCTATCACCTTAGCTGAACCATGAGGCATAGCTTTAGAAAAATCCTGAGGAAGAGAGAGTTGGCTAAATATCTGAGCAGGGTTCCTCCAGGTTGACAGAGCCATGCTAAAGCTAAAGAGCTACAGAGACAAGGAGACCTAAAGATCTGGGCAAGGAGGGGCTGCAAAAGAGGATATTTAAGGGAAAAACTGGGGAAATTCCAACAAAGTTGGAAGGTTGGGTAGCGGTATAAGAATGTTCAACTCCCAGTGGTAGCAAATGCATCATTATGGAATGTCTTGATTTCAGGGGACTCAGGGTAAAAAGTTCAGGGGTTCTCTCTTCTCCAATCACTTTTTGGCATGGCAAGACCTCCCAAGCAATGCTTAGGAGACAGGGACACTTGACCTCTGGGTCTACTCTTCTCAATGTTTTGGCCCAACAATGACTGTGGCTGGAATCTGATGCTTCAAGGGGGTGACCAGGGCTGCACCAGTACTGCTTCAGGGTAGGGGTAGCAGGTAGTGATGGGACTTGAACTTGGGTCCTTGTGTATGCAACCAATGTGTTCATGATCACTGAACTATCTTTCAATCTTCTTCTCTAACTTGCCTGAAAATGTTACATGATCCTGATTTGTTTGTTTTGATCTTATACCTGGATATAAACAGAGATTATTCCTTTTTGCTCAGAAATTACTCCTGGCGGGGCTCATGAGACCATATGTGGTGCTACGAATTGAACCCAACCTGGCCTTCTGTAAGATGAGTACTGTACCCTTCTCTCTCTGGTTCCATTATTCTGAATTTTTTAAAAGTTACTTTTTTTATTTAAACCATTGTGATTTTAAACGTTATTAATAGTTGGGTTTTAGGCATACATATTTCAGCAACAATCCCATCATCAGTTTCAACCTCTCTCCACCAATTTTCCCTGAGTCCATCCCATGTCAATACACTCAGCCCCAATGTGCCAGAATAACAGACCCCTTTTAAGGTTTGGTTGTTAAAGTTAGGGTCTCATGATTTCATTGTTGACTCTAGTTTGGATATTTAGTTCTGTCCTTTCTTAACACCACCAATGCAATTGAGACCTCTTGGCTCCTGTTTTTTCATATGTGTCTTTCTTCTCCTTAATTTTTTTTTTTTTGTTCTCAACAATCCCCCACTTAAACCATTGAATTTCCTCATGCAGTTTTTCTAAATACCACTTATAAGTGTGATCATCCTGTGTTTATCTTTCTTCTTCTGGATTACTTATTTAACACACTATCTTCCAGTTCCATCAATGTTACAGTGAACTGCATGATTGCATCCTTCTTATCCTGAATTTTATGAAAATTTCTCACTTAATCTTAATATTTTTATTTTATAAAAGAGAAACCAATCAGAATCTTTATGGACATCTTCTTTTTATAAATTGAAACAATTGTGATCTACAGAGTCCTTCATACTTGAATTTCAGATATACAGTGAGTCAGGGCTCTTCCCACCACCTGTGTCAACCTCCTTCCACCAATGGACCCAGAGTACTTCCTATACCATCATCTTTTTGGCATCTTTTTTTTTTATATACGTAATGACACATGAGAACTGTGTCCTGTCAGTAGAACTGAGAGAGAGAGAGAGAGAGAGAGAGAGAAAGAGAGAGAGAGAGGAGAGAAGAAGGAGAGATGAGAGAGAGAAGAGAGAGAGAGAGAGGAGAGAGAGAGAGAGAGAGAGAGAGAGAGAGAGAGAGAGAGAGAGAGGAGAGAGGAGAGAGAGAGAGAGAGAGAGAGAGCTCTGTTGTCTGGTGATTGGTGATTGGGTTTTTTTGATGTCCTATGACTACTTTTGGTGAAACCAGGCTGGGCCTTCTGGGATACTATCATGGGAGGCAGGATCTGCAGGGCCTTGTTTCATTAAGGTCGCAAGCATCTTATCAAAGTATAGATTTTCTCATGACCTTTAGTGTTCACTGCGCTTTCCTCTTCACTGTTGTGCTCCTCCTAATGCTCGTAGGACAAGGCCAGCATGAAGATCTGTTTCTGCCTGTCACTTGAGCACAAGAGCCTTATCTGCCTCTGTAGCTCATGATTTATGATGCCACCAGCATCTCTGGAAGGAAAAGAAACCACCCCCAATGACTATTCACCACTTTCATTACATCTCACGTTCCATCTGCCACATCTCATTCAATCCTCTGAGGTCGCAGAGACGGTCCTGTTCATTTTGTGCATCTTTAGAGAGTGGCTGAACAATATGCCCAAGGACACACACTCCATCGCAGAGAGTGCAGCTTCCACCCAGGGAAGCCTGACTCTTTCTAGAATATTCCATCAGCATAGTCTGTCATCTCCTTGTGGAACAGTTACCTAAATGATGTCTTTGGGAGAAAAGTCATTGATCTTATGTAGGCAAGAGGATGAGTGGGGATCTGACAGTCACAGCAGCAAGGACAAAAACTATCTGTTGTCATTGTCTGAGGTTGTGGAGCAATTGTGCTCAGGGGAGAGTACCGTATATTGGAGCAGGCATTAGGTAAATGTGATCAACTCAAAGCTCTCTGCCCCTCTATGCTTCACTTCTTCTCTAGGGGACATGGGGTCACTGTCCCGTTGATGTTATGGTTGGCATCTGTCCTAATGCTTCTGCTGATGGCACCATAACTCAAAATCATAATTTAGCACATTCATGTACATAGACCCTCTCAAACTCGTGCAAGTTCAGCAAAGGGCGTACGTCCATCTCTTTAAGATGTTTTCACAACTGGTCAAAGACAACGAGGCTACGGCACATTCTGTTCTAACATTTTTAAAATTAGAATCATTTCTTTTTTCGATAAATATTCATCTGCATCCATACAACTTTCTAATGCTACAACTAAACAAAACGTAGATGTCATTTTCTCTTATCTTTGTTTCTGTCTTGCACACATTTCTGTGTGAGGAGAATGAGATTACAACCAAAAATAGAAATACATTTGTTAGCACCTGGTACCATTGTTCAGAGAGAAAGAATATTTCCCCCCCTCCATGCTGGCAAATCTTTCCCACACTGAATAATAGACAATTGAATCTGCGTGTTAAAAAAAAATGTGTGCCCTGTTTTTTTTTTTAATAATTAAAGATAAGATTAACTGGTGTGTTGAATTTTCTTATAATAACTTGAAACATTTTCATGCTAACTTCACTGAAAACATGGTGAGGGTAATGGGTGTTTATTTTTTGCTCCGATTCCATCCCATTAGGTTGAATGTGCATTTGGGGACAAAGCTGTCAGTTTTGATTTTAGCTTGGTTTTCATGTAGAGTTGATGTACTGAGATTATTTTGCCATTATCGTTTAATAAGTGGTTATTTTTTTATGGTGGTGGAAATGATTTGAGGCCATATTGTCAATCATTTTTTTCTCATGGTTTGGATACACCGTTGAGAAATATGGAAAGGAACTCTTGTTTTGGCTTAACTTAGTCAATCTACATTATCATACAACTTAGCTTATTTAATATCTGAGTCCTAATTCTGTGCCCTTTGTTAGAATTGTCTGTGATTTGTGTTAAATAATTTAATGAAAATCTATATGATTGTAATGTCATAGACAAAAGTCATTTTATTTGTTTATACAAATGATTCCACTCATTCATTTTTAATGCCGTGATTCCATGAATATTGTATTGATTGAATGGTATTTATCTAAGCAACCAGAATATAATGTTGGCTGATTGGATCTTTCCGGAGACTTCTTGAAAAGTTGTGTCCCCTGCTACTTTATTTTCCCCCAGGGATTGGAGCAATGCTTTATACAAAGTAGGCTTTAGTAAACATGAACTGGTTTACATTTAATTCAATCTGCTGTACACCAGAGGCTAAGTCCCATGTTTCAGCAATTAACTTTTCTTTTCTTGGTGGTGCTCAGGGGCTACTCCCAGTTCTGCGCTCAGAAATCATTCCTAAAGGTGCTTGGGGGAATCCTGCCATGCCAGAGAGCAAACACAGACCTCCTGTGTGAAAAACATGTGCTCTTCCCATTATGCTCTTTCTCCAGCCAAGTTTCAACTGTTTCTTAAACACAAACTTTATGTTTCTCTCTATAAAAATGAAACCACATAAAATGTCCTTGACATGATTGTTTTTTGCAATAGTGGGTGACACAAGGAAATTATCATTAAAATAATGATTAATTCCTAAGGAGAACTTTCTTAACTTCCATTTCACTTACTGAAAAAGACACCTAGCAAAATTTTGTATTATTATTCATTTCTTGAATAATTTATTAGGTACCATTATATAATTACATTGCTAGATAGAACAAATTTTCCAAAAATAAATATGACAAAGTTTGTGTATTATATACATCTGTATGTATATATGTATATGAATGTATGTATGTTTTGAGGCCCCACCCAGCAGTACTAAGGGTTTACTCCTGGCTCTGCATTGAGGAATCATTCCTGGTAGGCTTGGGAGAACCCTGTGGAATGCTGGAAATAAAACCTGGTCAGTTTTATGCAAGGTAAACACCCTACCCATTGGACTATGACTATCACTTTGATCCCTATTCATTTTTCTTAAATTTAAGTACTACATTTACAACACTTTAATATTTTAGGCATACTGTTTCAACTCCACAATTACCAGTGGGCTATCAGCTTCTCACTCCCACTCGGTTTCCACCTTCTCCTCACCCATCCCTTAGCAAACTCAGTTCTATAGGCCAATTTCCAAGGGTCTATGATCGTAGTCATTTTTGAATTCCCTTGCTGTATCCTTTTATCCATCTCATACGAGAGAGGTCATTTTATCCATGTCCCTTTCCCTCTGACTCATTTCATTCCAACTCCAGGCACACAGTAATGAACTTCAGGGCTTCCTCTTTTTGTATAGCTGAATAATAGTGAGTGATATTCCATTGTGTATATATCCCAGAGTTTACTTCATCACTCATCTCTTCTTGGGCATTTGGGTTGTTTCCAGATGTTGCATAGCTGTGCAAATATCATTTTGAATTGTTTTTGGTCTCCTGGGGTAGATGCCAAGATGTGGAAATTCTGGATCATATGGAAACTTCTTAAATTTTTGAACTATCCCCATACTATTTTTTTAATAGAACCAGATGGCATTTCCAACAATGAACGAGGTTACTTTCTCCCACATCTCTGTCAGAACTGGTTGGTCCTATTATTTTGAATATGAGCCACTCTAATAGGTGTGGCATGATATATTTTTTAAATAAAATCTTTATTTAAGCACCATGAGTACAAGCATGATTGTAGTTGGGTTTCAGTCATAAAAGAATACTCCCCTTCACCAGTACAACATTCCCACTACCCATGCCCTTCCATGATAGTTTATGGTTTTGATTTGCATTTTCCTGATTATAGAAGTGAAGTGAATTTTTCATCTACCTTTTGGTCATCTGAATGTCTTCTTGGAAGAAATCTCTCTCTAGCTCCTCTCCCCATTTTATGATTAAGCTGTTTCATGTTGGTTTGTAAGTTTTGCAAGTCCTTTGCAAATCTTGGATAGTAGCCCTTTGTCAGATGGGCGGTGAGTAAATATTTTCATCAGTTGGCTGTTTTCTCAGTCTAGTCATCTTTTCTTTTACAGTGAAAATGTTACTTAGTTTGAAATAGTCTCATTTGTTTAATTTTGCTTCAGGGTTCAAGGCCAATGACATTGGGTCACTGAAGATTCCCAAAGAGATAATGTCATAAAGTTCTTCTTGGTGCATTTTATAAAGAAGTCTTGGACAAGGTTTTGAGATTCAAGAACCACAAAACAGCCTAGGGAGGATGTGTTTGAGATGCATTTAATCGATTTTGAGAAACTACTTAATGCTTTTTACACAGGCACAAAAGCACTGACTTAGAAAATTTGGTTGTTCACAGAATAATATCACTCAGGTATCAGACACCAAGGAGAGGGTGATTGCAACAACTGGACAAGTTAGGGTGGTGGCTATGAATGGCTAGACAAAGAGGAAGAGATGCCATTGAGGAGGGTCTGCACCTTCTGGAAACAGACTTGCTCACTGTGAAGGTTTGCCTATGAATGGATGGGCAGATTAATTTAGAGAAACTAAGTGCAGATGAAGGTGGTAGCTGATTGAAGCAATTTGAACTCAGTAGTTGATGCGATGCCGTGTAGCATGATAGGAATACACACCAGGCCTTCAAGAGAGAACTGAGAGGAGTGATTTCTAGAACTCATTTCTCATGAACGAGAATTTGAGTAGGTTAGTAAGTAGCAGTCACATGGGTTAGAATTTTCTGTGGCAGTTATTTTTTGTTCTTCATGAAGTTTTTTTTATATATATATTTTTTGCAATAGTGTTGATACATATGGTTTGGATGTAAGTTGCTTTAAAATGTTGTTGGTTTCATCATGTACGAAGGTAAAATCCAAATGGATTAAAGACCTCGATATTAGCCCCAAAATCATAAGATATATAGAACAGCACATAGGCAAAACACTCCAGGACATTACAGGCATCTTCAAGGAGGAAACTGCACTCTCCAAGCAAGTGAAAGCAGAGATTAACAGATGGGAATATATTAAGCTGAGAAGCTTCTGCCCCTCAAAGGAAATAGTGCCCAGGGTACAAGAGCCACCCACTGAGTGGGAGAAACTATTCACCCAAAACCCATCAGATAAGGGGCTAATCTCCAAAATATACAAGGCACTGACAGAAATTTACAAGAAAAAAACATCTAACCCCATCAAAAATGGGGAGAAATATGAACAGACCACTTTGACAAAGGAGAAATACACATGGCCAAAAGACACATGAAAAAAAAAATGCTCCACATCACTAATCATCAGGGAGATGCAAATCATCAGGGAGATGAGATACCACCTCACACCCCAGAGAATGGCACACATCACAAAAAATGAGAATAAACAGTGTTGGTGGGGATGTGGAGAGAAAGGAATTCTTATCCACTGCTGGTGGGAATGCCGTCTAGTTCAACCTTTATGGAAAGCGATATGGAAATTCCTCCAAAAGATGGAAATCGAGCTCCCATACGATCCAGCTATACCACTCCTAGGAATATACCCTAGGAACACAAAAATACAATACAAAAACCCCTTCCTTACACCTATATTCATTGCAGCACTATTTACCATAGCAAGACTCTGGAAACAACCAAGATGCCCTTCAACAGACGAATGGCTAAAGAAACTGTGGTACATATACACAATGGAATATTATGCAGCTGTCAGGAGAGATGAAGTCATGAAATTTTCCTATACATGGATGTACATGGAATCTATTATGCTGAGTGAAATAAGTCAGAGAGAGAGAGAGAGAAACGCAGAATGGTCTCACTCATTTATGGGTTTTAAGAAAAATGAAAGACACCCTTGTAATAATAATTTTCAGACACAAAAGAGAAAAGAGCTGGAAGTTCCAGCTCACCTCAGGAAGCTCACCACAAAGAGTGATGAGTTTAGTTAGGGAAATAACTACATTTTGAACTGTCTAATAACGAGAATGTATGAGGAAAATGGAGAGCCTGTCTAGAGTACAGGCGGGGGGTCGGGTGGGGAGGAGGGAGACTTGGGACATTGGTGATGGGAATGTTGCACTGGTGATGGGTGGTGTTCTTTACATGACTGAAACCCAAACACAATCATGTATGTAATCAAGGTGTTTAAATAAATTAAAAAAATAAAGAATAAGAGATGGAAAAAATAAATAAAATGTTATTGGTTTCACCCACAATATTTTATATATGGTGTATCGTATGTAAGTATATAGTCATCAATATTTGAGTATCATATTTGCATATTGGATAAGTATGTGTTGCATCTCTGTCCCCTTCCTCCTTTTACATAATGTATTCTGAAAACTGTCATTGCTTTGAAATATTAAAATGTGCTGTTGGCTATCCATTGACTGGAGTTTCTGCTTTGTGAATTTATCAGCACCCACAGAAAACAACCTCTGAGATCTGGCTTTGGGGGGGTGATTCTTTAGAGTTGGATTTCTGCTCTGGGGGGGAGCAGGTTGTTGTTGAGGTCATAGCAGTCCTGTAAGTGCTGTCCCAAATTTATCAACCCTTGAGATGGAGCTAAGAAGTAATAATACTCAGTTAAGGATGTCTCATTCTGCTGAATTCAGGATGGACAAGTTTGACTCTATTCTAAACTTAATATAAAGAAAGGCAAGGGGTTGGAGCAACAGCACAGTGGAGAGAGCATTTTCCTTTCATGATATAGACTGGCAGACCCAGGTTTGATTCCCAGCATCCTATGGTCCCCCAAACGTGCCAGGAGTAATTCCTGAGCAAAGAATCAAGAGTAACCCCTGAGTGCAGCCCACCAAGTCCCCAAAATAAATAAGTAAAGGTAAGGATGAAAGGAAAATATTGACAGTAAAGATAAAATGATAAAATATATCACCATTTTTGTATATATATAACCATGTATTTATAAGTATATATGAGTATTATCACACATAAGTATATCTGAGTATATGCATATACATTTCAGGCCATTGGTGGTCAAACTTTTGAGACTATCAGAGCCAGAGCTCTTAAATCTAGTTTTGAAGAGGTGTGGTGTGTACATTTGTGGTTGTGTGTATGCTTGTGTTTGTTGATGTATATACTATTTGATCTAAAGCTTCACAATTTTGACCTTCAGTTTGCAAGCTCTCTGAAATATTTGTCCACCTGTATCCCTCGCTGCTAACCTTTCCACATTGGAATTGATTATGGCCCTCCCAGGACTCTCTGAGCTATTAACAATTTCACACCTTGTGTGTCTTCTTTCTCCACTTCTATTTCCAATGTCATTCTTGGCAGCATTATTTAACATTCACACAGACAATCCATGCCCAAACCCTACCTTCTGCACAAGATCCCCCTATGTGGACCTGGCTTCCAACCTGTAGCAGTGAGTCATAATTATAATCATAATTGATTTTTTCTAAACATCAATCACACTTCTTAATTTATTCTCACTCTTAGATGACATGTTCACATCTAATTTCAATGGCAGAAATGGGAGTTATTGGTAAGAGCATCAGTATTCACTTACCTCATTTTCCCCCTGAGCTCACCCCTGTTTCCACTCTTAGATGCTGCTTTTCTCTGGTCATGGTGGGTGGAGTATTGGGGACATGGAAGTCCCACCTGATACACTGGATCCATGTTCTCTCAGTTACTCAAGTCTAGAAACCCCTGTTGTTAGACCTTTCCTTAATGTAAAACTTGCTTATATAGAGATGCCTTCTTCCTTCCATCATAAAAAATAGTGCCTTCCCATGACTGAAACCCAAATACAATCATGTTTGTAATCATGGTGCTTAAATAAAGATATTATAAAAATAAAAAAACAACAAAAAAGTGCCCTCCCTTCATATAATCATCAATGCAGCCAATCTTCACTTCCTAATTTATTATCTATTTAATTTACATCAGTCAAGCTTTCTTCCTTGTTCCTGTTCCAAAACTGTTCTTGGCATTACTCACGACCTTCAGCTATTAAAATCCTTTGGTTCTGAATTCTCCTCTTGATCAAACTCCAACAGACTTTTATGATAGTAATTACTTGGTCTTCTGGAAGCACTTTGCTTCACTTGGCCTTTGTGTTGCACTGTCTCCTGATTGTTTTTCTCCTTCCCTGGAGAGTCTTCATAAGGCTCTTTACTGAATGTTCATTTCTCCAATCTTTTCAATGTTGGGATGTCCCAAGACTCTTCTCATTTCTGTATCCCATATTGGGGTGCCTAATTAAGCCTTTGGTTTTAATTATGAAGTAGATGCCAATGACATTAAAATGCACATCTTCTGACTCAAATTCTTCTTTTAGTTTTACATATTTATCATTCCATTTTTAATTGTCTCCTTAAACTTAGCATGATCACATTGGAGTTCTTTTCTTTTATTCAAACAGCCTCCCCTTTCAAAAAGAGGCTCAGTTATAAGAATTAAGTGCCTTTCTTGATTTTTTTCTCCTCTTTCCCATGTCCCAGAGCTGATCTACTAGTTCTACTAGTACTACCTAGAATCCTGTCCTGACTTTGAGTTCCTTTCAATACCACTACATTAAGACTGACCATACTGCCTTCCTACTTTGACTCTTCGTTGTAAAGTCTGGTATTTATACAGAGAAAAATCCTTTAAGGATCAATCAAGTCCCTTCCTTTGCTCAAAACCACTTATATTAATTAGACTAATGTCCAACACGAGTTTCCATGACAATTCTAGACCTATATAATCTTCATATGCTTTCCTTCAGGGACAATTTCTACCCTCCCAGGGACAATTTTCTCCCAGATCATCATTTCTTTTAGCTCTTTGGTTCCCTCTTCAGAAATATTTAAATATCTGTGAGTCTCGTACCTGAATAGCAACTTCCCTGTCGTCGTTCTCCTACCACTTCCCTCCCTCCTATCTTGGACTTTATTTTCTCTAAAACACTTGTTGCTATGGTTAGAAGTAACTTTTTCGGTTTCCACTTTCTGTTCCCAATTCTACTCAGAATAAAAGCTCATTAAGAGCTTTATCTCTATAGTATTTGTTTCTATTTGTATTCTTGGAATAAAAAATTGTCCAAATATTTGTAAAATTGTATCAGATTAATTAAAAATGTAATACTCATATGTCAGAGTGTTCATTCCCCCCCCTGTAGTTTAATCTTTTAAATAAAGTTGGAAGAACAAAGCTTTCTTCTATAGTTTGGTCTTACATATGAAGTTCTTCTCTATTTGTTTATCTTTTTATTTGTTTGGGGGGGCTACATCTAACAATGCTCAGGGCTTACTCTTGGCTCTGTGCTCAGGGATCACCCCCTGACAGGGCTCAGGGGATCATTTGAGGTGCTAGGGATTAAACGCAGGTCAACTGGATGCAAGATCAAGCATCCTACCCACTATTCTATCACCCTGTCCCCAAAATATGTGCTAACTTAGGGATATTCCTTTCTTATAACACTGACAGCATGACATACCTCTATCCTAACTATAGGGAAGTCCCAAGGCCAGTCTTAGATTTATGTCCCTTGAGGCCGGAGCAATAGCACATCGGTAGGTCGTTTGCCTTTCGTGGGGTTGATCCAGGTCAGACCTTGGTTCAATCCCCAATGTCCCATATGATCCCCCAAGCCAGAAGTGATTTCTAAGCACATAGCCAGGAGTAACCACTGAGCAGCACCGGGTGTGGCCCAAAACAACAACAACAACAGCAGCAGCAGCAACAACAACAACAACAACAACAACAACAACAACGAGTTATATCCCTATGTGGGCATTTGTGTAAAAATCTTGATTGATAATAATTTTTATATAGTATTTCTTTCAAGTGATTAAAAGAATGAATTGATGTCAGCAAATAAGTGCACATACAAGGCTGATATTGATTTCTATCACTGAGTGACAGACATGTCACAATGAAAATCTTGTTGGCAGGAATAGGAGGCAAAGGATGGAGCTGAAAAGGAGATAGAGCTTCTATTTCTGTTTGGTTTGTTTGATTTTGGGTCACACCTGGCAGTGTTCAGGGGTTCCTCCTGATTCTGTGCTCAGAAATCACTCCTGGCAGGCCCAGGGGACCATATGGGATGCTGAGAATTGAACCAGAGTCTGTCCGGTGTTGGCATGTGCAAGGCAAATGCCCTATTGCTGTATTATCACTCCAATTTCTAGCTTCTATTTCTGATTCTCCAAGATTAGCAGAAAACAGCAGTAGGTATGGCACATAATATGCTGTTAAAGTCCTTTCAGAATTAAAAATTATACCAGAGGTCAAATGGGATCTCAGATTCCTTACTGTTATAATGACACATAGTTCTGTCAAACAAGACCCTCAAAGATGATCATTAGTCATAATTTTTTTTATAGAATCTAAACATGGGACAATTGAATGACCTATGGTCATTGTAATTGTAATTAAGTGGTTAAAAGTGAGAACAATCTGGAACCAACAGAAGAATGCCAGTTTTGTGAACCTTTTCTCAATATGTTGTTCTGTCATATCACTGTGTTTGTAACTTGAAATTGGTCTTGAAAGAATGACTACATCTTGAAAATATACACCTATTACTGCAAAGTAGAGTTTTCCTCTCTTCTTATACACTCTATTTTTGTTGTTGTTGTTGTTGTTGTTGCTTTTGGGCCATACCCGGTGATATTCAGGGGTTATTTCTGACTATGCACTCAAGGGGACCATATGGCATGCTGGGGATCAAACCCAGGTCCATCTTGGGTCAGCTGCCTGCAAGGAAAACCCCCTACCATTAGCTATCGCTTTGGCCCCTACACTTTTTGTTAAGGGCTAGTTTTAAAATATCTACCTGCACATAACTAGATAAATATGGATAGCTCTCAACTGATGATGAGTATATCAAAGTATATATTAGATTCATTAGATTATAGAATGGTACTACTATGGTATAAAGAAAATTACAAGGACATCACTATCATTATCACCTCTACCAATACCATCACCACAATCCTCAGAAAACTTAGAAAGTCAAGAAAATCGGGGCTGGCGAGGTGGCGCTAGAGGTAAGGTATCTGCCTTGCAAGTGCTAGCCAAGGAAGGACCGCAGTTCGATTCCCCCAGCATCCCATATGGTCCCCCCAAGCCAGGGGCAATTTCTGAGCACTTAGCCAGGAGTAACCGCTGAGCATCAAACAGATGTGGCCGAAAAACCAAAAAAAAAAAAGGTCAAGAAAATCAATTATAAGTATTTACCTAGAATTTAATACTGATTATGGCACATGAACTTATCACTACTATCTTTTATACAGACAAAAAATAAGAATGATGACATAGAACACCTGAAATATTGCTAGCAGAGAACTGGACCCAACTCCACAATTAATCACAAAAGGAATATGATGCTGCCTAGTCTTCCCAGTAGACTGACCAGGGATGACAACTCTGGAGCCTTTTATGAATGGGGCAGGCAAATTTTTCATTATTCATTAAGGCACAGCAGCCCACAATCACATAGGTTATCATACAACATAGAAATGGCCTGTCTCTACAATTGAACCTCATCAAACCACCAAGCCACCATGTTGTTACAGCTCAATAGCTCCTGTACCAAAGTTATATATCACCTCCAAATTTTAATACTGTCAGCCCAGTAAGATCCCAGCAAATCAATGGGAAAAGTTGCATTGAAGACCACCAACTCAATGAGTCTAAACAGTAAAAGTGTTGGCTCAACTAGCATCAACCAGTCCAATAAATTCTCAATGACCATAGTAACACTATTGAGAGCTATAACAATAATTACAAATTGACTTTTACTGATATAAATATTGATAGTTCCATTTGTCTCTGTGCTGTAACAAACAGCAGAAAGTAAATTTGTTTGTGCTAAAAGGGGGTAAGCTAGGGTGATGGGTGGGAAACTGGGAACATTGGTGAAGCTTCCCTCACACTTGTGGTAGGATTGGCATTAGAACATTTAGTGCCTGAAAAACTGTAGAATAAAAAACTTGATCAATCATAAGTGTTATCATAATAATTTTTTTAAAAAGTAATAATGGCAGGTAAATAATCTACCCAAATTCATGCAGTGGGTGAGTATTAACGTAAGAGTATTAGCCCAGGTTACTCAGATTCCAAGAGTCACAAATTGAACTTATCACATAACACACACACACATACACACACACACCCATCTATCTGTAGTTACATTTATGTATTTAAAGACCTCTTATTTCTTTCCATTCTATTGTTTATTTCCTTCTTTTACAAATTTTGAAAACATAAATGTGAATATTCAGGGACTTGTTCTCTAAAATACTTTTAAAACTCCTTAGAGACTCTTTTATAAGTGAGAGAGAGGAATGAAAGGGATCCAGAAGGCACAGAAGCCAGACACAGTAGTTCCTATGAATCCTCTTTCTCTGTCCTTTCCCAGCAACATAGCTCAAAAGAAAACTGCTTAACCAAAGACAGAACACTTTGTACTCAGAACAAATTGTTTCTAGCAAAAAGTAGCATGATCTTTGAGTTAAAAGTCCCAAAGTCAGAGAGAAAAATGTTACTAGCACTGTGTTGAGTTTTAGGGAAGGTGTCTATGAGCTCACAGAACTTGTGAAGAGAGCAAATCTCAGATCTCAGATGGGGAAGAGTCACAGTTGTAAGGACCATGACTTTGATCCACCGGTCCACATGGCCTTCTTGACAGGATGATATAAAGGATCTTGCAAAAGTTTTTGGCAGCAGGAAGATCTCCCAGACACATCTATAGGTTTCCAAATCCAAGTCCCTAATCAGATGAGAGGGAAATCAAGCTTTCCTCCATGGGCATTTTCTAATTTTCCTTTGCCTTTGAATCTTTAGAGATGACAAATTGTATTGTTGCTGGAAATGCCTTTGGGAGGGACAGTTGGGGAAATGAGAATGATGCATGCAACTGGCCAGAAATTCAGAGAGTATCTCTCATGCCAGAAGACTTTGTTGAATATGGCACAGGAGGACTGGGAAATTGAGGGGAGAGTAGCATGTCGCTGCATTTGAACCATTGTAATATTTGTCTTTAGGTGGTCACATAAGAATAAGCATATATAAATGAGCCAGGCAGTTCACTGAGGACAGTTCTAAAGAGGCTGGATCTCTGGAAGAGAGGGGCTGTGATGTTTTCAATCTTCTACTTGTCAGCATCACCACCTGTTTTATTAATTTATTATTTGACTCTCTACAAGTTAATAGCTCTCTGTGTGTATAAGTTTTACCCGATCCAGTACCAACATCCAGATACCTTCTCATCAGTAGAAGACCCCTCTGTCCATTCTTGCCATCCATTTCTCTTTCCCACTGGTAGCTGCCAAAGTTTTCACCAACTTCAGGAGTTATTGGTGTATTCTTTTGCCAGTTCATATGATTTAGTTGTTTCCCTTTCACGGATGAGTGAACCAATATGGTGACCATGTTTCATATCCTGACTTATTTCATTCAGCTCCATCCACCCTGTTCTAAATAACATCATTTCAACTTTCAAAATTGCTGAGTATGAATTCATTACCTATATATTCCATTGCTTCCCTTTCCAAGCATCCTTTGGTGGGCACTTAGGTTGCTGCTTAAAACCACCTTGCTTTGATGATTGGGATATATTCCATTTTGAACAGATAATTTTGCTGGTCCAAAGGGCAAACTTTGAAGAATTGCTAACTATATATAGTTCACAACTGCCCTTTCCCAGGAAAACCAAAGAAAAGAAGAGTAGCAAAGCTAAAAATCTACTTCAGATACACATCTGGATGGGACAAGAACAAAAGTGTTCCTTACCATCTGCCCAAAGGCATTGTCACGATTGGCCAGTGTTGAGAATATTATTCTTCATTTTATGGACAAAGATACCCTCAAAGAAACTCATCATATTTTTTTTAGAGGCACAATCAGTGTGCAGTAAGCGATGCTGAGTGCAGTGCCTCTCATGTTTCTTCCAAGCTTTACTTCATCCCAACTCTGAGATGGGTGCTAGAGCTCAGCTATATGGTGATGAGGTATGATCTCTCTGGGAAGAAAATCTGTCTTGGCATTCCCCATTAGACCTTGCTCAACTCCTGAAAGCCTTTTGGGGGATTTATGGGATATCATAATCATTTTAAAGAACAATAGGAAACTCCAGCTTTGTATTGATCTCCCATATGATTCCATTTCTTGGCTACACATTAGCATTCTGTTAACCGGAAGTGAGTTGGCTCTGGTTTCCATCTGCTAATGAGGAACTTTGATTGTAGGAGTAGATATCATGTATTGCTAAATACTGTCTTCTGGTACCAGATTGTCAGAAGCCTGTTCTGACTAGTTATGTACTAAACTCATATACACTTATTTCTTGTTTCTTTTTATGGGTTGATGATCATTTCCTCTTCTATTTTTTAAGTGAATCAAATGCTTTCTTTGACATGGTGGTAACCTTGCAGAGGAAGCACTGAGAACATTTTCAAGAGGGTGAAATACTGAGAGGAGTAATCAGTGAAAATGTGTTCTCTGTTTGATGCTAAGGGCCCTATCAGTGCCATCTCCACCCGAGAAAGCATCTTACATTTCCTTAGAGATGTGAACATTGAGCATACCATCTTGCTGTCCCTTCCTCTCCAGCAAAGGAAAGCCTCCAGGTTTTTTTTTTTTTTTTTTTTGCCTGGTAACTGATTAAAAGACTACAATTAGAAAAAATAATATCGGGGCCGAAGAGATAGCATGGAGGTAAGGCGTTTGCCTTTCATGCAGGAGGTCATCGGTTCGAATCCCGGCGTCCCATATGGTCCCCTGTGCCTGCCAGGAGCAATTTCTGAGCCTGGAGCCAGGAGTAACCCCTGAGCACTGCCGGGTGTGACCCAAAAACCACAAAAAAAAAAAAAAGAAAAGAAAAAAGAATATCTTTTAACCATGCAACTCAATGTTTACATTTTAAATTTACTATTATTAGCATTTTATTATTTTTGACAGTTGCTTCGTAAGTAGAGGGCTGCTTAAAAGCCTCTAAAGAACTTCCACCTTCAAGAAAACAGCAGACACTTATGCTAGAGTTTATTCCTTTCCCCATATCTTTCTTCTAGAACTTTTACTAAGCGTTGTCTGTCTCAATTCTAATTCTAGGGAATGCATCAGGTAATAAAAGCTAATTTTTAATCGTTCAGTCTGGTGAATTAGAAAAATGTGAGTCAAGAATTGTTTTTACTTGAGTTCAAATAATAAAAATAAATCATTAAAATAATAAAAAGACAAACACTAGGTTTGGAGAACATATTTTTACACCATGTATCAGGTAAAGGGCTAATATTGAAGATACATAATATGCTCATAAAGTCAACTACAAAAATACCAATACTCCCATCAAGAAATGTGGGGAGGAGGTAAAAAGACCCCTCCATGAAAAAAACAAGAGGATGACCCTTAAGCATATGAAAATGTGTTCACTGAAATTTATTATTTATTACAAGGAAATGCAAATCAAAATGAGAATGAGATATCATCTCAAATCCATGAGTATAGTGCCTACTATACACAAAATATGGAAAACAAGGTTGGGGAGATGTAGGAGGAAGAAGCTCTCAACCACTGTTGGTGGGAGCTTGGTCTGGTTCAGCCTCAATGAGAAATTGTATGGAGGGGCGGAGTGGTAGCACAGTGGTTTGGTGTTTGCCTGCATACAGCTGACCCAGGATGAATGCAGGCTCTATCTCCAAAATCCCATGTGGTCCCCTGAGCCAGGAGAGATTTCTGAGTGCAGAGCCAGGAGTAACCCCTGAGTGCCACTAGGTGTGCCACCTGCCCCCCCCCCCAAAAAAAAAGAGAATAGTATGGAGATTTCTCAAAAAGTAAGAATAGAGTCTCCATATGACACAGTGATTTCATTTCTTGGCCTTCAATCCCAAAGCACAAAAAATGCACTTCTAAGCTCATTGCAGTGCTAATAAATTGTCATGATTTGAAAATAACCTAAACATCTAAGGATTGGTAAATGACAGAAGAAGTTGTGATATATAAACATAGAAGAATACTATGCAACTACAGGAAAAGGTGAAATATTCTGGATCTTTGCAATTTGTATAGAACTGAAAGGTGTTATGCTAATCGAAATAAGTCAGAAGTAGAGAGGTTGGTTCTTGGATGATCTTACTCAGCTGAGGTATACAATGAGATGAAACAAGGGAATAGTATCAAAGGATGATAAATCTCTATCCTGGAATTACAAAGATCATATTACTAAACAGACGAAAGTAAGGGGGTTAGTGAAGAGACAGACTAAAAGCATAAGGATATTATTTGAAAGTTCTGGACACTTGACCGGTGTTGAGTTTCTTAACTACATATAAAAGCATGAGTATGTTACCAAAAACACAACAATAAAAGAAGTATTTTTAGCTCAGAAGGATTTACTATCTGGAGTGCCAGGGACTTTCTGTCAGTCTGAAAGCTTGAGGAGAAACAGTCACACCAAGAGTACTCCTTACTCAACACAACAGTGTCACTGGCACACTGTCCTCATGCTACTGGACAAATTAGATTATTTTACTAGAAAAGAAATCTCTTAAAAATGTGAATTAAAGTTTGTCTGCTGATCCTTTAAAAAATTGACATTTTTAAATGTCAATATAATGTATTGTACATACATATACTTCATATAATTTAGTGCATGTATGCTGCACTTACATATTCCCTCTCAATAATTAGTGACAACACATCTTTCATTCTTTGAGGATAGAACAATATAATCTTCAATATCATATAATATGCCACACTTAAATATTTCTTCTCAGCAATTGGTGATTACTCATATTTTATACATTTTGGGTAGAATAGTTATCAACTCTGGTGAAAAGCTCTTTTTTTGTATACTGTGTGTCCCTGTTCATGTATGTACATGAGAAATAAAAATTAGCATACACATATAGTCACATACATGTATAATCTTTTGTACACAATCAATGAAGACTTTTTCAAAGAGTCTTTCTTTGTCTGATGTCATTGGTGAGCTAATGAAGCTTTATTCCTGGGAAAAATGTACTTCTAGAGAGAGGTATATATATTTGTGTGCATTTATACACTATTTTAGGTTAAAACCACCTACCAAAATGTATGGTTCCCAAACTCAGATCTCTAGAGAAAGGAAAAAAAAATGACAGCAATATTAGGAAACCACCATCTCCTTGGGAAGTTTGACGTACTGGGCATAGAGAACTACTTAATTGTTGCTAGCTATTGAAACATCTCTTCACTGTCCCACATAAGCCATTATTTATTTATTTATTTATTTATTTATTTATTTATTTATTTATTTATTTATTATTATCATTATCATTTGTTTTTTAGGCCAAATCTAATGACACTCAGGGGTTACTCCTGGCTATGCACTCAGAAATCGCTCCTGGCTTTTGGGGGACCATATGGGATGCTGGGGATCGTACCACGGTCCTTCCTAGGCTAGCGTGGGCAAGGCAGATGCCTTACCCCTTGCACCACCGCTCCTTCCCCCCCAATTCATTTAAACATAAAAAATGTGGATGGATAAATGTGGATGGACTGTGGTTCGGCCCCCTGGCATCGCATATGGTCCCCCAAGCCAGGAGTGATTTCTGAACACATATCCAGGAGTAACCCTTGAGTGTCACTGGGTGTGGCTGAAAACCACAAAAAAAAACAAACAAAAAAAAGCTTCCAGAAAGAGAACAAACCTGAAGAAGGGAAAGATCAGGTATCACAAAGCAGAAGTTAGTTAAGGAATAGTGCTCACGAGTTTGATTTGGGAAACAAGGATTTTAAGAAATGTAAACATCTTCAGCAAAAATATTGAAATAGTAGCTATTAAAATTTTGGAATAATAACAAGAAAAGCAAAATATGTCAAGTTCAAATTGTAGATCTTTAAAGAAATCTAAGCAAGGGTTTTCTCTTGAGGTTAAAACACAGATAAAGAGATAACAATACCTGTTCAAACAGTGATCATGTTACCAGGTGTGGCAGCTGACAAAAGGCCTCTGCAAATCTTCATTTTGTATTTATTAAGGTGGGATGATAAGAATTTAAGTGGGGCAAGAAGCAAGATATTGTTAGTACCGGGCTTTATGCAAAACTAGGGATTAGTTAAGTAATTTCTAGTTAAGTAAATGCTCCTAGGTCTACCCAGATTCATTGTGTCAGTGCTGACCTAGTCCTATCTAGACTCTGGGTTCAATAATACAGATTTATTATAGAATTTTTTTACCCTGTGATATTCAGATTTTCCCAATATGATTGATTACTTGCATTTTCTTATACATAACTTGGGATCCCAAATGATACTATTTTGCTGGGTTATTATGAGGGCTAATACCTAAAAGCAAAATACGTAGGACCAAAGAAGTGATCTATAGCTTAATTTACTAAAATTCTTTTTTATGTTTAGTTCTTCAATGGAAGTTTCCAGAACATACCAGATTCCTTAGAGAGTTCCCTCTCCTATTCTTAGGATTTAGATATAACCACTCACAAAAATATTGAACCCAATGATAACAAATTGCTCTAGAAGTTCAGTGGGTGCTGCCTCTATGATCTGAAAATTATTGATCCCAGATTAACTACAAATTCTCCTGTGTGAAGGAGAATTCTTGGTCTTGAACCTTGGCATACATTTCATTGGACAAAGAAAGAAAAAGTGTTTTAAGAAATATGCTTGCCATCTGGTTATACCTACATAGCCCAAGATATTTGTCTTGTGGAGAACACAATTTCCTGCTAAAATTCTCTCTGATGGTTTGTCTGGGAATAGCCCTGTATATATTTATATGTGGTTCTCCATGGATCACAAATGTTTCTATTGACTTTCTCTGTGTAAACATATGCTCTATGGATCTTTCAGATAGTAGTGTTAGTCTATCTACATTTTTGGATAGGCACGAGTTTTCATCCACTAGATGATGTGGATCTTGGCTCCATCCTGATTAAAATATTGTTCCTGGACACTTACAAACTCATTTAACTTTGTGATACTTTTGATTCCTCAAACCAAAGCCAGTACTGGACATTAATAACAATGGTCTCACACTGTAGTTTGAGAATTAAGTGAGATCAAGCAAATATATGCTAGAAGTAGCAAACATGCTCAATCACCATGAGTGATGATGGCAACCAGGATGGGGAAACTGATGGTCCCAGGTCGAAGGAGGACTGCAGCTGTCGAGGCCTTTCTCCTCTGTTCTCTTTCCCAATCCTGCAAAGTTGAAGAATAAGATATTGAAATGAGACCTAACTCTCCTAATCTGTTCCTATCCATAAACCTAAACTTAAAATCACAATATGGTATATTTATTTCCTTCCTCTAAACATAAGTCTGCTTTACAGCACTGCTACAAGATTAGGGAAAAAATAGGTTTTTCCTGCCTTTGCATGGATTGAGGTGCCTTATCTGAGGACACAACACACGAGAAGAATGAAAGTTAGATTTCTGTGGGACCTGGAAAGTATTACCCTCTCCCTTCCCCCGATTCTTTTGACAAGAGATGGCTCTGTGCCAATTTCCATGAAAGATTTATGAAATTATCACCAAGAAACATGTATATTCTAGCAGAAGATACTAATGACTCTTGGGAAAGATGCCTTCTTTTATCACCTTGGGGCAGGAAGAGAGAAAGCAGAGCTTGATAGAAACTCTCAAAAAGATGCAGAGACAGAGTCGTGCATTGCCAGAAGAGAAACTGCTGATTCATGTTGGTGGGCTGTTTAACACTTTATGACATGGAGGTGCGCTGAAGAGGGAAAAAAGTAAGCCAGTGTTTTTGTCCAGAGGCAAAACTATAAAAACTATAAAATGTAAGATGGAACCAGCACAGGAAGAATAATGGGAGTATTCAAACCTGCAGGCAGTTATCAGCATCTCATGGTACTAGCCACAGCAATACAGGGTATGCAGAGCTAAAAGAGTACATAGGTGACTGGGTACAGGTGACTGAATTTCCACCTTCAGGTACATAAGGTGAGGTTGAGCAGCAGAGCTCCTGGTGATATGTTCCTAGCAAGAAAAGAATTAAGATTAAAACAGGCAAAAGATAATGAGTTTTGATCATGTGTCGATGTGCCACAGCTTCTAACGATAATCTTACAACTGGTTTTATTATAAATTTTGTGTGTGTTTTTGTACCACACTCATCAGTATTTGGGGACAACCCCTGGCTCTTTATTTACTTGGCTCCTTTCTGATGGCCATGAAGGGGGAGCATGAGGTACAGAGGATTAAATTTAATAAGTTGCCAGCTAGTCAAGCACCGTAGCCCCAGTGCTTGGTCTCAGGGTTTCTGATTTTATGGCTACAAAATCATTTTACTCCACAGTACCTAAAACCACTCTCAAATATTATTGTCCCCCTTTTCTTGACTAGAAATGGAAACCCAGAAGCTGAAGTTCTCCTGAATTTAAAGCTGTACATTGTGGAAATGCAGGTGCTGAGGGCTGAAGGAGCCCAGATGTGGTTCTGAGTCCAGGAGGTGGTGAATCATGATTTGGAGGGCGAGGTGAGAGTTTGCAGGCAGCAGGCAGGGTTTGGGGGAGTTCAGGACCCAACCCCCAGATAGCCATGCTCCTCAGCCAAGGGAGTGTAAATAAGTTTGTTTAGGAATCCTCCAAAAGCCACAAGCTTGTTGTGGGAGATTTCAGAATTTCTGACACACAGGGGCACACAACACGGGTTTAAATTCCCAATAGTAGTAGAGGTCACAGTTGTATAAGACAGCTCTGGTGTGTGCCCTTTGTCAAAGGGTAATCAATAATAGTAACCAATAATCAATAATCAATAATGCTTTGCTCTACAAAGTGTCCTCATTTAGGAGATAAATGACAGTCCCTGGAAGGACTAGACTCTCTTGAAAATGGGTGTGTGCAGGCTAACAATTTCTTCTCTGAGCCCAAGATGGATGGGATTGAGGAGGACTTGTATATGAAGGAATGGTCCTCACAGTACAGGGACAATCCTTCACATAGAGAGGAGTAGAATCTTCACAGGAGGAAGAATAATTCGATTGAATAACAACTGCTCCAAAGAGGCCATTTTCATTGAGTTGATTCTGCCTAAGGCACAGCTGGGATGACAGACTGATTTCCTCAGAGAAGATCTGAGGTGAAATCCAATCATGTCAGGGGTGTTTCAGTACCTGTGGAGGCATTAGAACTGAACTCTGGGTCTCAAGAACAGGATAGACCAAGATAGAATGATTCTCTCAGGGTTTGTTCACAGCTGACAGTGAACCCGAATCCATAAGGCCAACGTCCATGGTTTGTTCTCAGAGAGAGTTTGTCTGTGGAATTAGTAATCATCACTTGACTAATTGAGAGGCTCTATTACCTTGAATGAGCTCATTATTGACTTACCTCATGAAGGAGCAAGTCTTTCTCTTTTTAAATTATGTTTATCTTCTGAGTCTTTCCTGAAGTAAATCTGGATCCTAGACTTCATAGTTGGGTAACAGCTGCTAACCCATTCATGCTGCTTCTGAGTAGATTGTTCTGTAGTTGTTTAGCAGAATAATGAAAGTAAATCTTTCTCAGGTCAGTCCCCTGGGTATCAGAGTAGGGGCAGGAAGTCACACACTTCCTTTCATAACTCGCCACAGTGAACGTGACATCATTGCTCAGCAAGACCTCCAAATCCTCTTAGTTCACCAAAGGTGGAGTTAGGGCATGGAAGCAAGAGTTGTCAGTGAGTTCAGTTAGTTTTTGTTTTATGTGGCAGATCCATTGTTTTGGCCAAGTAAATCTGCCTCAATTTCTAAAGGCACATGTGGGATGCTGTAATCTTTGGACTTGAGGAGAAAAGGGAGAAGGAAGCTGTGATGGACCTAACATCTTGAAACCCATATAAATTGATTTTGCCTCCAGAAGTCTCCTTATTCCCTGAAAGTAGGAGAAATAATATACTCTCTGAGACAAAATGTTAGGCTTGATCATGAAAATTGTGTTCCTATTGTTCATAGAGCAGAAGGGGGCCTTTGGATAGGGGTAGATTGGAAGGCTCATTGGTAAGTGATAGACATGTTTGAATTTTTCCTTTACAATTACCAGGTTGGCAGCTTCTTGGAAAGCTCTAGCAATCTGGTCAAGTAGTCTTATTTAGTTTTCACTAAGCTTAATTATGCTCAATTTCCCATCTTACTTTCCACTGGTGAAGGTGGTGCTGAGATAAAAAGATTTCAGGGTGGTTAATGCATACCCTGGTCTGGTTTCAAGAATACTTCAAATAAATTGCCCCTATATTGGCTGGAAATTGTGAATCTGAGACCTCTAAGGCACTTCATTTGATCTGGCCTGTTTTCTTTCTTTATTTTGAAAATAATTTTATTTATTTAAGCACCATGGTTACAAAATTGTTCATACTTGACTTTCTCTCATAGAATGTACACCATCCTTCACCAGTACACTTTTTTCGCCACCAAATCCCTGGTTCCTCTCCCATTCCTTAGCCCCCATCTTTGGGGACAGAGATTTTGTCCCATCTCTCTCTCAGTCTCTTTTTCCTTTTGACATAGTGGTTTGCACTATCATTAATTAAAAGGGTACCATGCGTATCAATTTATCTCCTGTCAGCACCCAGTTCTTGTCCAGAGTGATCAGTTCAAACTATTGCTATCCTAATGGATCTTACTCTACACTCACTGCACTCACCGACCTGTTTTCAAGCTAATTGCTTCCAGCACTGATTCTATAGAATTGTATCCTTCTCTCCTCACTATAATCTTCTCTTTCCCACACCTACATGTCGTGACCACTTTAGAGGAAACCAGGTGCAGAGGTTGGTTGGACTATTTTTGGTCCTATTTTGATGGCTCTCTGTTGCCCTATTTATCATTCTCTTCTCTCCGTCATCAAAGACAAAAGGTCCAACATTCCCTCCAACATCTGGGATTATGCTAGGCCCTGGACACGCCAGCGTATGTAGACAAATCCTGCCCTCCTGTGACTGCTTGTCTATTTTGAGCTGAAAAATCTGATGACTAACAAATCATCTTGAAATCTCAGTGGATTTACACAACAGAGGCTCATTTGTCATTTAGCTCACAAAATGGCCAGGGGCACCAGGGCTGTGCACTGTGCAACAGTTCAAGGTCCCCAATTCCCTCTACCTTGCACTCCTTCCAGTTTCCAGAGAGCTCCCCAGAATATTGGGTCCCAAGAAGGGTAAAGGTAACACCAAGAGGTTTTCAGAGCCCTTATGAGATTTAAGGTCACATCTATGATCTTGAGTTGGGAAATTTAGTCAAGAACGGAAGAATCAAAAATGAAATTGAGTTTCATGAACTCTTGTTCTTTAATTCCTATTCTTCACTATGAAAAGCATTTCCTTAGGGACAGTAATATGAACATGGTTTTTCTATAATTGTCCTCCACCTTTTTTTTTTTTAAAAGGATGATCTCATCTGGAAACTTAGTGATGCAATGAAAGGATATTTCAGGATTTTGTTTGCTTGTTTTTATATCACAGTCTATTTCCTAGATGACTAAAAATAATTGTTCTCTATTCATGCAATGTCATATCTGGGATTTAGTCAAGAGCTGAGAATATTTATCGGCCGAGTGGCTTAAATAAGACATCCATTCTCTTACGGTCGATAAACCAGGAACTGGGCCAATGGAATTGGAAACTATCTTGGGGCACTGTGGGTTTCTCTTTTTTGTCTGAAAGCGCTGTTCAAAAGCTTAAAATTAGTCAATAATAAATACAGGGGTACATCTTCATCTAGAGAGGAACTTTAGTTTTTTTCCCTCTTGGGTGTAGGGTGGGTTTAGTAATTTGCTTCTAGAGAACAAAGTAGCAAAACAACAACAACAAAAAAAACCAGTATCATTTCAGTAGAGAATGCTACAAACACCACCTTAGCCAGTGATCAAATACTAACATAACTCTGAGATGACATAATGTGATATGATGACTACTTTCTGCTCGTGTTCCTCCCTCAAACTCAGCAGTCTAGTTAGGTGAGAGCATCAGATAACCCCCAACAAAGAATCATCTATATGATACCTAATCATGATTCTCCCCAAATTTATGAAAGTTGAGAAGAAACAGAAAAAGACAGACTATCAAGAAGGTAGTGATAACTGAATATGAGGTGGGACCCTGGAACAGAAAAGTAACATAAACTGAGAAGTCTGTGTAGAATTATCATTTAGTTCATGGTACCAGAATATTTTGGGGAGGGATACATACCCATCAGTGCTCAGGGATCACTCCTGGCAGTGCTCAGGGAACCATAAGGGTTTCCAGGGATCAAATTTCTATCAATGCATGCAAGGCAAGAGCCCTACCTGCTGTACTATTATTGCTCTGGCCCATAATTTCTTACCTTGGGTGAATGAACTATAGATATGAGTCTTCTAGAAAAGCATATGGAGACTAATATTAGTGAGTATTTTTCTGTCAATCTAAAATAATTTTTGTGATAATATCTAAAAAACAAAAGTGAAAAATTAATGCAAAAAAGGCAATGATTAGCCTGAGTTGTAAAATCAAGTTAACAATGACCTAGAACTTCAAAGGTTAAAAGAGGTCATTTAAATTATTCTGATAGACCAACTTATTTGGAATAATGCAATAAGATAGAGCAAGGCAAATCAAATCAGAAGAATAAGCAGCTGTTTCAAAAATAAAGGGCTAATGATTCTTGTTCCAATATGCTTACCTCAATTGAATCGGAGGAGAGCATTCTGGCAGTGTTCTAGAAGTAGTATAGAGTGTGTTTTGTGGCTCACATGCTAGAATTATTAATTTTGTTTGATTTGAGAGGTAACCTAGCCAGGAGTAATCAAGGTTACTCCTGGCTCTATACTCAGAAATTATTCCTGGTGGTCCTTTTGGGGAGTGTATATATAACATTAGAGATCAGACTAAGGTTGGCTGCATGCAAGGCAAGTGCCTTAATCCATGCACTATCTTTCTGTTTCCAGGACCATTATATTAATCTTACTTTTTAAAATTACATTATCTACAATTGTCTCCCTTATGTTCCTCTTCCACCACCCTCTGTAAGCTTCCCAAGCACTACAAGGCAAGTTTTGATTTGTTGTGCTCTACAAGGACTAGAGTAAACCAGATCAATTAGGCAAACTTCCATGGTTTCTTGTAACAGTGAATATAAATTGAAATGCCAACCTTGCACCCAAACTACAACTTTTCTGGTTGTATCCTGTATTTCCTTACCTAACAGGAAAGGAGACAAGTTCTGGGAAGGATGAGTGGAGAAATATCTGCAGATAATCATCCAGACAAGAGTCAAATATTTATTTGAATAAATTTCCATAAATTGCAATAGAGTATTTGTAATTCCCGAGTGAGTCTGAAATGGGCCTGTTATCTCATATTGAGGTGCTCTTCTTTGGAAAAGAAATTCAGATAGTTTCTTTTTGTCTTGAGAGTATGTTCTTGTGGGATTAAAATGTTTCCTTAAGGAGAATGTCAACCTTGTGACATGATGCTTCTCTCTTCCATACCAGCCTGAATGGATGGACAACAAGCCTGATAATATTGATTTTGACTGTACTTTCCCACTCTGATGCATTACAATGATTTTTTAAAATCTCCTAACATCATTGGATGGTAAAATGATCTCTTTTTAAAAACAGGCAGTCTCATTTGTGGTAAATAAAAAGATATTATGATATTAATATCCGAAGACAATACGGATGAGGGTCAGGAAAACTAGTCTGGTAGGAAGCTTGCCACAAAGAGCAATGCGTGCAGTTTGGGTAGAGAAGGGACCACTATGACAATGAGAGTTGGAGCTGAACACTCTGGACAAGAACTGGGTGCTATAAGGATATAAAGTGATATGCATGCTACCCCTTCAGTAGTAATAATTGTAACTCCACCCTGGATTTAGTTGTACATACCTGAGACCCGCCCTTTTCTAGGAGGGGTCTTGGGAACTGGATATTAGGTGTAACCTTACCTGCAAGAACCCTCCCATTCCGGGGAGTGATCTTGGAAAAGGTAGATAAGCCTTTGAGCCAGGGGATTAGGGGTCTGCCCTGCTGGGCTCTCTGGCTTTTGGGGCTTTGCCTCTTTTGGTCTTTGACCAGCATGGAGGTCAAAGGGAGATGGCTGAAAGGAGTTAAGATGCAGGGCTAGCTAAGAATGGCTGAATGCTTGAAAGGTTATGATAGAGACCACACATGTGGTGGATAGGGTATGAATAAAGTTGATGCTTCCTGATGCCTGCCTGTGAGTGAGTTCAATACCCGTTGTTTTCCTGGACCCCAGACCCGCCGGTTGATGGGGATGAAGCCACGTGGCCGGGGCCTAAGGACAAAGGCCTCCATCCTTCCATTTCCATCACCATCCAGATCCATCGTTATTTATTTAATTCAACAATTATGAAAACCAAAGTGGCTCAAAGCGAAATAAAGGAAGTGATAGAGAAAGAGGAGGGAGAGAGAGAAAGACAAAAGAGAGAGAAGAAAAATGTCTGCTACAGAGACAGGAAGGGGAGAGGGCAACAGGGAGAGTGGGAGAGAATGGGGACATGGGTGGCAGGAAGCATACACTGGTGAAGAGATATGTACATTGTATGATTGAAACTCAACCATGAACAACTCTGTCACTGTGTCTCTCATGGTGATTCGATTGGATAATTTATTAAAAAATCCTACAAAAACAAGGAGTCTGAAGCCCACCCCACATACCCCCATGACAAACAGTAAACGAAAAGAATGAAAAGTAAACTAGAATAATGTATTTTATGCAGTTAGTACAAAAACACAGTTTGTGTTACAACACTGCAAAGGCAGACCAGCTCTTCTAAAAATTTTGTCTCTAGTTCTTTTTCTTTTCATACCTAATTCAATCTTTTCAGAAACCATGTCACCAAAAGCTCATTCAATCAAAGACCTTTTTTTTTTCTTACAATGTAGTAGAAATAGGATGAGGAAAATGGACTGCAATTCAAAAGATGTAATTCTTCACTTCCCTGTCTCTTGCTCTGTCTCTTCAGGATGGCGTATATGTGGCTTCTCAGTTCTGTTAACCTGGAAACCTCTGGGGTACTCACTGAGACAGGTGATGTGATGATAATGATAATGGTGACATGAAGAGGTCTGGAAGAGAGACACTTGAGGCCAAGCCTTTGTTACGTTCTGAGCAATTTCCTTGTGACACTTTGCTGGATGTAGAACTTTAGCTCATCAGCTACGTGTGCTCCCAAGTAAGAAGTCTTGAGATATTACTTTTGTCTTCTCTTCACCAAGCAGAAATTCACATTTCAATATAGCTGAGGAAAGACCAACTCCATTCTCTGAAAACTTATTAACAGGTGGTGGTTATGAAAAAGAGCCTTGGACTCAGGACTCTTGTTAATTCATGTTTACTTGCAAATGCTTCTCTATTTGATAGTGTGTCAGTTGACAGGGCTTCTCATGTGACTATTTTAATTATGACTTTGCAGGATGCTCCGTACACTTACCTCAAGAACCACTCTCTACCCTGGGAAGGTAGGGAGGAAACCTCTCTAAGTCAAGTGCTAACTAGAAATGAAACAATCTATTCTAATAAAATGAAGGCTGTTATTTTCTTTCTCTTCCCAGTTGTGTGTTCAGCCTGAGTAATTTCTCGCTGATAACAGCCAATAAGGTGTCTTGAGTATTTCATGGGCATAACTGCAAAAGCGCACAAAGCCAATGAAGGAAATCAAACAAGGCAGAACCAAATGGACTGTTTCAGGGACTTTAATGAAATTAAAGTCTAATATATGTAAGCATTGAATAGTTGGAAGATTCATAGATTCTACTTCTTTTGAATTCACAAAAAAATTCAAGTGACAAAAAGGCAATGACTACCCCTAATTAGTGATAGAATCTCTTTTTCCTTCTTTGTGGATTGGCTCATGGTGATGAGTATAACAAGCATGGAATGATTTGTCTACACTTACATAGCTTTTGCTAGATACCTTCATTGTGCTAAGAGTTGGAAATGAGTTAGACACAATTTATGCCCTTTTTGAAAGAAAAGACAAGGCAAACAAAAGTTCTACATAAACATATGTTTATAATAGTCTTCTTAAGCCACCATTTTGTACACTGGTGTTGGTTCACATGTGTAGAAAGCTTAAAAAAATCATCTGTCTACTGTCTTACTTCTAAATGCTGGTATGTCAATTGGTATGCGAAATAGGTGTCAGTCTGAAGGTGTAGAAATGTTAAAGCACCCTGATTTATACAAGCAGAGAAGAGGGTCATTCGCCAAATGTAAAGCAAGGATTTATTTTATAGCCAAAGAGACAGAATTTGGAGATTTGTTAGGTTTTCACTGTGAGAATTGCCACTGTAGTGCACTTTCAATGACACAAAGTTCAGCATATGTGGATTCAAAATGGTGAACCAATGGGCACATTTAGAGAATATTTTTGAGTTTCTTCCCATCACTTGAGGGCCAAGAACTGGGGTAAAGAAGTGGTGAAAGTTCATTGCAAAAAATCTACTCTCTGTTCAGGAGGAACCTATTTGAGCTCCTTAGGTTTTTCAGCAGGAGGCCAAGGACACTTTTTAGGCCCTCTACTACTCTGAAAGACTTTACAATCAGAGAGCAAAGAAAAAACAACATATATGAAGCAATAAAAAACAATCAAGGCCAGTAGTGCCTTATTGACTCAAAGTGCAGGTGGAATCCAAAGACATTGAAGAAATCAATATAATTTCAGAGAAACAAATAATTTAAGACAAGGTTGAATTTGCGCTGCCCTTGGAAGAATTAGAAGGCTTAGGTCAATAATTCGTAGGGCACCTGTTTCATTTCCTAGCAAATGTTTGAAAATGTTTAAGGGTTACTTAGAAAGGTCCCAGTCTGGGAAGACAGGGAACAACACTTAGGTTTTCACTGACCAGTGACCCTACATATCTCAGTGCACAGAGAGATCAACTCAACCAAGTGTTTGTTGCTCTTTTGAAAAAGTCTAATGGTGGCCCCCATTTCAAAGCACCAGTTACGTGGAGGGTAGAGAGACTACATTGCAGATGGTGAGAATAACAAGGATATGTATTTTAGGTACATATTACTACATGGTTAATAACAAGATTCAACAGATAACCTTAAAATAGATTTTGATTCTTTTAAACATACTTTCTCCATTTATGTCAGGTAACATATGACGGAGGAGGTTTGATAGGTTGACAACCCCGACTATAGTTTTGAGCTTAGAGCCAGAACATACATTGTATCTGGGTGCTTTATTAGCCTCTCTCTTCCTTCCTTCACCCCGTTTGCCACTCTTGGCTATTTAGTGCTGCATATTTTTGTCTTCTCACCATAAAGGGTCACATTCTCTAGCTTCAGGAGATTATTACAGTTGTCTAGGTTTCACCTGCGCCTAGAACTTTGCTCCTAATGTGGTATCACCTAGAATCCAGCTTCTTTTTTATGCCCTCTCAAAGCTTCTCTCCCAGGACCAATGCCAAATTTGTCTTGCAAACTCTCTGAGATCTTCCTGTTTCCTTGTGACTTCTTTCTTTTGTATTAAACTTTATTTATTTGTTGGTTGTTAGGCCACATCCAGCGGTGCTCAGGGTTAATCATGGCTCTGCACTCAGGAATTGCACCTGGCAGGCTGGGGACCATATGGAATGTCAGGATTTGAACCAGGTCCCTCCCGGGTCTGCCACATGCAAGACAAATGCCCTACGTCTGTGCTATCTCTCTGGCCCCTGGTGACTTCTTTCTTGAGAACTACCTCTTAGTGCACTGGGTGGATTGCTGACTAATTTTAGGGAGTTTGCATTAGGTCCTTTTCCTCTGGTTGATTCTGGATGAACGGTTGTGACCATAAGCAAGTCAATTTACACAAAAGGAATCAGGTCTCTCATCTCAAATGTGGTGCTTTGTAACAGAGCATTCTTGAGACTAAAATGAAGTTGATTGAAGTGGAGCAGCATGCTAGGAAGTGGAATTGCTGGTTCATATAGAAGCTCAAGTTATATATATATATATATATATATATATATATATATATATAAATTATTTTTTAATCAAAGCACTATAATTTACAAAGTTATTCATGTGAAGCAGCACTGATCCAACTGCTAATATCAACTCTTTTCCATCAATGTCCCTTGGTTCCTTTTGTCCCCCATCTGCCTTCTTAATAGGCACTTTTTCAAGTTAGGTTGTTAAAGTTTGGGTCTCATGGTTTCAGTGATGTTGACTTTGTGGTTTGTATGTTTAGATGTGTTCTTCCTTAACCCCACAGATGTGCTGGAAACCCCTTGATCCCTATCCCCCAAGTGCTTCTATCTCTTTTCCCTTGACAGCCTTCTTCTTCCTATACTCTGGGCCAAGGGTGACCCAGGCATCCCCTTTTAAACTATTACAGTCTCTCAACCAGTTATTTTAAATACCACTTCTGTGTTTTTTCTTCTGGATTATTTCACTTAGCATGATATCTTTTAGTTCTATCATGTTGCAGCAAATTACATTTTATCATTCCTTATAGCTGTGTACTATTCCACTATGTATATATATATATATATATATATATATATATATATAACACAACATTTTCATGAGTCTCTCAGATATTATTGAACATAGAAGCTTATTCCAAATCATAGCAATTGTACTGAGCATGACAATGGTGCACATATGTCCTTTCGAATGAAATTTTTGTTCTGAGGATAAATACCCAAAAGTGAAATTCTGGGTCAGATGGCAGCTCATTTCTAAGTTCACTTCTTAAAGTTTTTAAGTTTAAGAACTATGGTTTACAAAATTATTCATAGTTGAGCTTTAGATATATAATATTTCAACACCAATTCCACCACCAATGTCAACTCCCCTCACCAGTGCTCCTAAACTCTTAGATCTCATATTTTCAGTGTTGTTGAGTCTGTGCTTTGGGTGTCTAGCTAATTTACTCTCCCACATCACCAATATAACTGAAGTTCTGACCCCTGTTCCCTCATTACTTTTCTTTCTTATCTTCTTCCTTCCCATCTTGATTTCTTTTCTTCTCTATCCTTTTCCCTAGATTTTGAGGTCAAGAGTGACTGAAGCATCCTCCTTTACTATATTACATTTCTTTATTAAGTGATTCTATATATTACAGATAAATGAGATCATCCTGTGTTTGTTTTTCTTCTTCGAGATCACTTCACTCAACATGATATCTTCTAGTTCAAACCAGGCTGCAACAAATTGCTTGATATCATCATTCCTTGAAGGTGAATTGTATTCTGTTGTGTATATGCGCTACATTTTCATAATCCATTAATCTGAACAATTATCACGTATAGATTTCTCCCAGCATTGTTACCATCCCAGTTTCTCTGTTTTCATCCACAGTTTTGGAGTTCTTTGACAGAGTGGAAAACCCAACAATAAGGGGAAACAGACCATAGCTATGGATTGCAAATATACTAGGTTCCCAGAATTGCCATGCCTGAAGCGTCATAATAATCAAAAAGAAACACCATCATCACATATAAATTAAATTGATCCTCTGATAGGTCTATCAGCTGGATGTATTGCATTTTGACCAATCCATATTTGATTATCAGATCTCTGAGTTGGAATGAACAGAGGTCTCTGAAGTCTCCACCACTCTGGAGGGCTTTGCCTAAGCAGAGGCTCTGGTTGGGGGAAAACACTGGAGATGCACTGCAGGGACTCCATGGGGTAAGGGTGACACGCTGAATTCCCTGGGCAGTTTGGTTTGGCTTATCCTTGTCAGGACTCATGCATCACTTCTTTGAAGGTGGCCATGCTCTCCAGCCAGCTTGACACCTACTGTCACCAGCTTGTTTCATTCACCTGCATGGAGGACTGTTCTCATGGGAGGCATAAATGTGCACTTAGAAATCTAATTAAAACACACACTGTCAGCAAACACCATCCAGAAAGCCCCATTAAGCATCTTATGAATGCCCAAGAGCTCCTCTGCCCCTGCTTGGAGTGACACATCTTGGCTCAGCTGGTGACAATTAGGATCAGACCCAGGACACTAGAGAACATGCACAGCATCCCATATGGCCTTGTGTGTAGGTAGATTGTTCCCCAGGTGCCCGAAACTCAATGAGAACACACAGAGAAGGAGTGAGATCGAAATGATGGAGAATGAAAATTAGCACACTATGGCCTCATGTATGGCTGCATTATGGATTGGATTCAACTGTCAGATGGTTATGTATTATTCATGATCCAATTCAGGGTAAAGATACCAGATGGCAAAGGCATATTCATGGTCAAATCATAGTTGTTAGATTAATTATAAATCTACATAAGAATTGGGTAATAATAATTTAGACTGCTCTCAAAAGGATACTCGCCAGATGATCTACTCAAAACTATTTTCAAAATAAGGGCCATAGGTTATAGGTGACATTCAATATTTTACATGGGCATACGTTATTTTTTTAAAAAGACTTCCCAGAGATATAAAACATTTTTCAGAGTTCACTCACCTATTTCGTTGGCCTTAATGTTTGCGAGAGTGACTGTGTAACTGCCATTTCTTTAATGGATTGCAGCTGATTTACCCTACCCAGAATGTCAAGAGACTAGCAAAAACAGCTAGACAATAAAAATGTTTCATCTTCATGGCTATAACTCATCAGGTACAAAAAGGCTTTTTGACCCCAGCAACTAATGACCTGTCACCGCAGTCCCTATAGTTGTAGGTTTTTCTTATTATGCTCTGATTCCCCTCCAATCTTAACCACCCTGTCTTATAGTAGGTGGGCGGGGGCTAAACAGGAAGTATTGCATAAGACCAGGATCTCTCTTGTCTTCTAAATCCCAGTTGGTTGTCCAATGGGACTCATAGTGTGAAATAGGTTAAAGAGAGTTTTCTCTGAGGTCCCTCCCTGCAAGATCTCTACAGGCTGGTGTCTCCATACATTGTTCTAGTTCAGTTCTCCCTTCGTCCTCTTCATGTTTGGAAAAGATTATGCATGGTTTTGGCTTTCTGCTGCTACTACTCCTGCTGTTATTGTGCTACATACACTCCTTAAACCTTTTATGTGCCCTTTCAAGAGTCTCTTTATTCAATTCCCCTTATAGATCTACTTGGAGTATGTCAGCTTTTTTTATTTGGGGATCTACATGAAAATAGGATGTTATCCCTCCTCCAACTTCCTGCCTAACTCACCTGGATGATGAGACCCTCCCAAAGCTGGGAGGGGTCTGTGGTTGGTAATTAAGAGTGGCCTAGGGGAAGGAGAAGAAAATAGGAAGCAAGGAGAGATAAGAGACAGGATGTATAAAGGAGCAGCAGAGAGGCTGCTTAGCTTAGAGGCCATGTACAGAAAGCACATGGCTATTAGGGCCTTGTAATAAAGCTGGTTGTCTCCTGAAACTTCAACTGACTGCCTGTGAATCATTTCCTCGCCATCACTCTGCACCTAGAGATCTGCCATGCCATAGTGGCTGCAGGCGCCAGGCTGGGTGGAGAAAGGCCTTACCATTCCTCTACCACCACACTAAGTCTTCATAATTAATAATTAATTCAACAATAGGATATAAGGTCAAAAACCATAGAATCAAAGGCAATTCTTGTGGAAATGGAACATAGTTCGAATATATTCAATCTTCTTCTTTGAAGGAGGAAGAAAGGGAGGCAGAGAGATAACAAGGGATTTTTTTTTTCAGTCACCAGCTACCAGGGATTAGAATTGATAGCTTTTAGAAGCCAGATCTTTTGGCTCTATTCAGGGTATCTGTCATAGCAATTTCTTATAGAAGTTCTTGGGCTTGACAAAAAGGTACTACTAAAAGGTTTCTGTCCAGGACACATTTAATCCCAAATGTTGATTAATAGGGACATTATCTGTATGCAATAATGTCCATTAAGAATGTGATCAGATCTCTATGGCCTTTCTGCGAAGGAGGAAGTGCAAAGGGTAGGTAGATGAGTGGGAGGGGAAGTTGATATGAATTGCTTGTAGGTAAACCTTAGTAAAGAGTTCTCTGTAGTTGATTATGGGTTTAGTGGAGATAACTGAGATGATATTGGAAAAGTGCTGTCAGAAGGGACAAGTCAGCCTGGGGACATTACTAAGGAATCCAAAGATTTTCCCCCCTCAGAGGATTAGAGAGGCACTGAAGGTTCTGAGACAGTCTGGGGAGGATTTTAGGGGTCACGTCTTTGACAGAGATTTTACTTGCTCTGGATTTGAGGTATGAATGAAGTTTGCTCTCTGGCAAACTGCAGTTCATCCTGGGTCAGCCAATGCAAGACAAACACCCTACTGCTGCACCACTGCTCTGACACCTGGCCCAATGTTGAACCCACAGGGATCCCCAAGTGCAAGAGATCATTGCCTGGGAAGAAGTCAAGTATGGAATCTTGTAAGATCTATGTCCCTGAAGAAGCTATATTTGAACTTTGACCAAATATTTTCTTTTTACTTTGCTACTTGTTTCCTTTAGAGTTTTGTTGTGTCTTAAAGGAAAATCTAGGGTGATCACAGGCTGTAAACAGTTGTCAATTGTTTCTAACTTTTATGCTGAGTTTACTTGTTTTCTATTTTGTACATGCCGACATTTATATGGGACCATATTAGTTCAGAATCAGTTGACTTGGATATATTTGGAAAAATTTGTCCTTGACCTTGACTCTGACAATGTGAACTCATCAGACTGTGCTGAGCTGTGGATCTACAGCCTCCACAGACAACGTGTGTTTCTCCAGGCAAGAGAAAGGCAGAAAGGAGAGTCCTTTGTGAAATGTGAATGGATACACGTCTCAGACTTTCGCTTATCTGTGTCTCTGTGCATTAAACTCTCCAGAGAAATTACTTAAGGTATTTCTATTGACAATAGAAGGAATGTGCTTGCCTCTTCTTTATAACTGAAGGGAGAAGTTCATTATTCATCCTTCTAGATGCATTTTCTCATGTATTTTCTTTCGCTCTTCTTGCACGCCATTGTATTTAAAAAGAAAATGCTGTTTATGTAGCTCTGAATTAGTTTCAAGGTTCACTAATGCCTGGGTTGGAATCTGCAGTGGGAAAGACACTAAAACTAACATTAATTAAATCACAACTCCCCTTGCATTCTGCTAAGGCAAAGACACCAGTAATACCTAAATTACAGATTAAACACATTTTACCTAATTGCTTAGGGTGTCTTCGAAAATTGGTAAAGATTTCCATAGAGATCCTCTGGTCTCACTGGAACAGATCCACTATCATTTCTTAAAATAAAAATCTATATCTTTATGCATCTATGGGATGATGGCTATCTCTCAAATCTCATTGTATTGGATAGATATTTTTAGTGGATTTTGATAGTCAGGTAATGGTTCCTTCCCATCAGATGTCTGTTTCCAATTCAGACGGGTATTCTTCTAACACAAATGATAGGGAGGAACTATTGTGGGTAACTCAACCTAATGCAATGGATGCAAATTCTAATTGCTGAAACTGGAATTAAAAAATGGCTGGGTGGTACACAGGGAGAGAAGACATGCCTTTGTGCTACCATAGAGGGCAGCTCTATCAAGCATTACTGGGAATTGTGTCTGTTCCTAAAGATGTGAATGAGCAGACATGTGAGAACTTTTTAGGTACCAAGATGGGAGCACAGAGAACTTTTCAATTTTCTCTGATTTGGAGTAAACCCATAGGAGGAAGACGGGGACAAGAAAAGTAGATAAATTGAGATGTAGTAGGGCAGAATATGGGGTAGAACACAATTACAGGAATAAGATATTCCTTGGAATTCTTTGGAAAAATAAGAGTTGATACTAATTAGGAATTAGGAATTGGTCAGATGGTCATTGATTCCATGCAGTAGTTCTTCAGATGAATAAGTAGCCAACATTACCTGGATTTCCTTTTGTACTATGGATTCAGACATTCTCATACAATTTTTGTGTAACCCATCCACAGAAAAAGTTCTAGGGGCCGGGCGGTGGCGCTAAAGGTAAGGTGCTTGCCTTGCCTGCGCTAGCCTTGGATGGACTGCGGTTCGATCCCCCGGTGTCCCATATGGTCCCCCAAGCCAGGAGCAACTTCTGAGCACATAGCCAGGAGTAATCCCTGAGCATTACCGGGTGTGGCCCAAAAACCAAAAAAAAAAAAAAAAAAAAAAAGAAAAAGAAAAAGAAAAAGAAAAAGTTCTAGATCTCCAATCTAAATAAAAATAAATAATTTTCCATTGGGTTCTATCCTGTTCTACTTGTCATCCTGGAGTTTCCTTTTTTTTTTTTTTTTTTTTTTTTTTGCTCTGTAGTTAGCAAATAGAACTTCCAACATTGAGGTAGCATGAGTTTCATGCATATAGCATTTCAACACCATTCCTACCACCAAAATGGCCATTTCTCTTTACCAGTGTCCAAAGAAAGACTTGTACATTCCATCACCATACCCCCACCAACAAACATTGCTATGTACCAACTATCTAATTCTGTTCTCTTTGACCATTTTCTGCTCCCTTCCTTTATATCTTAATATCCCACACATGAGAGTGATCATTATGTACCTGTCCCTTTCTTTTTGACTGACTTCACTCTAGATCCATGTGGCAAAATGATTTTATCTTATATCTTCATAGTACTCTATTATGTTCCTATATACCACAATTTTTTCTTTCTTTATTTTTTGGGCTACATCAGGTTATTCTTAGGAATTACTCCAGGCTCCATACTGAAGAATTTCTCCTAGCAGAGTTCAAAGGAAAATATGGAATGCACAGGATTGAACCTGGGTCAGCTGTGTGCATTTCTCCCATGTGATGGCTTTTGACTTCACTTTTCTTGACAAGTGTGCCCATGTGTATTACAGCATCTCAGGACTAAGGTTAATCATTGAAGTATTTTTACTAGATGTTAATAAATTTTGGAGACCACTTCCTCTGGAAAAAATATTCACTGTCATGGAGCCTGTCTATGACTCTTAAGTTAGAACTAATTATGTCCACATTTTTATGTCTTAATCTAAGGAAAGATACCAGGTCCAAAAAGTTATTCACAGGTTCTGGTACCTTCTCCAAAAGAAATTCTATCATCCAGATTTTTATGTTTCTTGGTTCATGGCTGAGATGTGTTTTGCTAGGATGAGGGGCGAAGGGAAGTCAAAATAGTTTTCTAAATTTTATATATTCAGGAAAGATTGTTGATGACCTTCCTTTTTAGGAAGACTGCAACATACAAATGTCCTTTCCGGATTCAACTTAGTGATGAAGAACTAGAGACAGTTTATCTCACAGGTTTTCAAAGGAAAAATACAGTGAGATGAATTTCTAATTCATGACTGTTTGGAGACTATGTCAGAAAAATCCTGTCCCTAGACCAAAGGGAGAAGAGACAAGAGATGAGAATATACTTACCTGGAATAGATGTAGATGGACAAGGAGCAGAATTGTCCCAGAGAAAGGGGACATCAGATATTTAGAAGCAGCTGTTTACTGGGATGATAGTGTGGAATCTTTAAGGGCCACCACAGAGATCTGGAGAAGGAACTATTTCCTATTGGGGGAGTAAGTAGGAACAGAAACCATGTGTGCCTGTAACCAGAAGGGAGAGAAGAACCATTGAAAGACCATGTCCTTGAGAATCTACTGAGGGTCTGGTAAACAATACCCTGGTGGCAGTGAACACATCCAAAGCTAATTTGGAAGTACTGATTCCTAAGTACTCTTTTTTTTTTTTTTTTGGTTTTTGGGCCATACCCAGCTTTACTCAGGGGTTACTTCTGGCTGTCTGCTCAGAAATAGCTCCTGGCAGGCACGGGGGACCCTATGTGACACCGGGATTCGAACCAACCACCTTTGGTCCTGGATCGGTTGCTTGCAAGGCAAACACCACTGTGCTATCTCTCTGGGCCCTAAGTACTCTTTTTAAATTAAATAATAGCATTAAAGAAAAGTGATACATTCCAGCATAGAGGCAGAAAACAAGTAAAAAAAAAAAAGGTAGTTTCATACCAGAAGGAACTAGAAACAAGAGAATTCCCATTGGCCAAATTGGTAGTACCTGGAGTTACAAAATAATGACAGTATTGGATTATTATCCTAAGAATGAGATAAGAGTTCATGTACCGGTACTCATCTGTCTAAATGAATAAATATGTGATTGGAGCAAAACTAAGGGAAATAGAAAATTCACCTTCATAACTCAGAAAAATTATAGTAAAAGTGGCTATGTTCAAGATTTACTGAAAGATGTTGAAAATAAGTGGAACAAAATGTGAGAAGGTACATACTACTTGTAGGGTCTTGAATTATCTTCGTCCAAATTTTTATTGCTCAGAAAGGTAAGATAGTACTTTAAAGTTGAGAAATCTGGAAAAACTATCTTCATTAAGGGATCTCTACTAATGTGTATAAATCATGTAGTTCCCTAATCTAAAGGACATATGTACATATCTCCTTTCCAATGTTCTTTTAAATAGACTATAACCCCAGTCTAATCATGACACATTTCTTCCCATCTCTTACCACATAAAGATGTAAGTCTCAGCATATTACAAGCTATTTAGAAATAAGGATGTCAAATATTTTTATTATTCTCCATTTTAGTCCCCTCTAAAAAGAATATAAAGTATAATGTAATCAAAGACTAGAAAAGGAATATGACAACCATAAAAATTAATGTGGTACTAGCTATTGGATTTTGTATGTATCTCTGAGAGTCCCTGCTCCTCTGGAAAAAGAGAATTACAAGAGATAAAAACGAAGCTTCCCACACCCAGAGATATTTTTGTCTACTTTTAAACATGTATTTCAAAATATTGGGGAAGGCACCTAGACTTCAACTTCTAATGTGACCTTAACCCTTTAAGGTTTGTTCTTGTCTTCGTTGAATAGGGTGGCAATCACCGTGTAGCATTTTTAATGCCTTATTCACTTATGTCAGAAACATTGTGCATTCTTCTAAACAGTTTTTTTTTTGTTTGTTTGTTTTTGGGCTACACCCGGGGATGCTCAGGGGTTACTCTGGCTATGAGCTCAGAAATTGCTCCTGGCTTGGGGGACCATATGGGACTCCAGGGATTAAACCAAGGTCCATTCTGGGTCAGCTGCATAAGGCAAACGCCCTACCGCTGGGCTATTGCTCCAGCCCCTCTTCTAAACAGTTTTAAAAGTCATCATTTTAATGCTTGTATAATACTCTATAAAGAGAAAACTGCTGCAATTTACATAAATTTAAATAAATATTTCCTCAATACTGGACAGTTAGGTACTAAATGTGTCTTAGCACTAAATTTTGAATTGAGCCTTTTTATTTCTCTTTGCCACACCCAGCTGTGCTCACTCTTATTCTTAGTGGGCTCAGGGTATCATATGAGCTTCTGGGGACAAAATCTGGTTCAGTTGTGTATAAGGCATGCAGATTGGGCCCATGGGAGGTAGGTTTTTTTTTATTTTATTTTTTTTTAATTTTTGGTACTCAGTGGTAAACCAGTGGCATTTACTCCTGGCTCTATACTTAAAAATTACTCCTGGCAGGCTTGGAACCATACTGGATGCTGGGAACTGAACCCTGGTCCACCATGTGCAAGGTAAACACACTCCCTATTGTGTTATGGCTTCAGTTCCTGGGAGTGCTTTTAATATGGAGATTCCAAAAGATGGGCATTAAGAAAAAAAAAAAAGGACTCAGAAAATGTCATTGGCACCTTGACAAAATGCAGACGATATTTTCTCATGATCATTCTTCATAAGAATGGGGGGTGGTGGCCTCTCAGAACACAAACCAATTACCCAATGGCGCAGTCACTGGAGATCCAATTGATGGGCACCATATATCTTATTTGGCCTTTCCATGTGTGACATTGAGTCTTTCATGCAACTGAAGTTCAGTCAATGCTTGTCAAGCTAAACACATTTCCATCCTTCTCATTATTCCCTGTCTAGACTTGCCTCCCCTTGGAGAAAAAAAATCCACCACAAAATTTAACTAATGATAAATCAATAAATAGGACAAAGAACCTCAAAGACTAAACCTTAATGTCAGAGTCAGGTGGAGATAAGAAAGTATTTATAGGCCACAGGGGAAATAAGTTATACCCTTGATGTTAGGGAAGCAAAAGGCAAACAGAAGCATCCCTCAAAATCACAAAGAATAAAATTATTTGATAGTGTAGTGAGTAATAAATGCAAAACTGATATGATAATGTCTCTGAGATTCAATAGTTGTAGTATTATGTCTGGTATAAATGTCATTTTTTCCATTTGCCCTCCTTGTGAGTGTATGAGTTTTCTTTATACCAACTCAGAAAACTATTCAGCTATTATTTATTTAAATATTGCTTTTCTGTTATTATTTCTACTCTTTATGTATTATTGGTTAAATATATGTAGTATATTTTTATTGTGTCTTTATGTCTAGTAACTCCGCTCTCATATTTTCAATTTCTTTTTTGGCTGATTTGCTGATATGTACCATCCAATCCATCTATTCTTTTCCTCTGCTGTCTCTAAGGTACTGATCTGTCCACACCACTTACATTTTAATTATTATATTTTACTCTGCCATAGTATAAATCAAATAATAAGTGATTTATATTTAACTTTATGGTATAAATCACATAATTAATACCTGATTTATATTTCACTGTGTCCTGTCATTTGCCTGAACTGACTTAATTTATTCAAGAAAATATGCATGTACAGATTGAGTTGTTACTATTCACTGCTTGCTGCTAATAACCTAGCTTTCTGAGTAAACACACAAAACCAAAAATAGTGTTTAGTGTTGACAGGAAATATTTGGGATGTAGTGATGCCCAAAAAGCATTTGCTGATCATCTGATATTGAAATTAACTCCAAATTTCCCATTTTCATATACCGAATCTGGAAATCTGGGGATTATTCAGGCCGCTCTGTGTACATGACCATCCCTCTTTATCAAGGATAAAGACAATCTTTGCAGGTTTGCAACAAATGGATTTTATTGAATCTAGATATTCCATCAATGATCCCTCCAAATTCTCCAAGCATTCTCTCATTCCGGAGCCAGAACATGCTTTCCTAGCCACTGACTTTCTCCTAAACCACACAGGTATCACAAATGGCTTGTAATGGGGACATATTCTCATCCTTCAGAACTTACAGATGAGTCACTTGCTCTCTTTAGTTCTGCTATTCAAGCTTAAAATTTATATCTTGGAAATAAAACCTGGTCAAAGATCAATCAATATTAGACATAGATAACTAACTCTCTTTGCCCAAAAAGCCTAGGGCTCAGAATAGCTTATCTCCAGTTTCCCTTTCAGCTTCACTTTTATATTGTTTAGTTTAACAAAGGGGCTTCAGAAATCAGCCCTAGACATTTTTGGGACATCCTGGTGCCCTTGGTCTGAAGCCTCCCTTTCCAAAGCATGTTTTCCTGTTCCATTTCCCTACAAAACACCCACTTGTGATGAGGTAGACAAGATGACCACTTTGAAGATATGAGGCTTGCCAGGTTCTAACCAGCCAACTTGTTGACCCATAAAGCTCTTTCTCCAATAACATGGCATCTCTCATTTGATGGGCCCTCTAGGGACCTTGGAACTGTATTTTGCAGTGATGGAAGCAGAGAAGTATTACCTTCCCATGGACCTTTTCATGGGATAGCAAACTGTCATGGTTACAGAAGTGTAAAGATGTGGTTCCATGTTGCTGAGTACTGGGGTCCTGTGAGGGATTTTAGAGGTGAGAGTCAAGAGCTGTTCTGTCTATAGGTTGAGGCATCACAATGTACTTCATTTAGGGCTATGGTTACTTAATTTAAATAAAGTTTTCCGCTATTAGAAGTGACTAATTAATCTGAATACCTATGTATTCAGGTGAGGGAAAGGCCTGTGCAACCTGATGAATCACATTCACAGCATTGTCATCACTGTCTTTGACCAATGAATGTCTTATTTGATAAAACAAAATAGAACCCTACTAGCATTTTTCTCTAAGTTTTTATTCCTTTGTTATGCAAAGAATACTTAGTGTGAGGTCTACTCTCTTAGTAATAGTGTTTTATGTAGATGAACATTTCACTTGTGACTTGTGTTGTGTTATGTTGGATTGGGGGACTACTATGTGTTCTGAAACATTTCAGAGGGTCATAGTAGTCTTGAGTAAAGTTGGAACCTACCATTTTCAATTTGTTGACTTAGGTATAACTTTTGATTTCCTATTTATATCTTTATCCAGTCTATTTCTTGTTTACCCTATGGGGACAGGGATGGAAGCCAGGGGCTCACACGTTCAAGAGAAATACTCTATCCCAGGTTCACACTCTTAGTCTATTTTTGTTTAAGGAAGATAAATATCAAAGGTAGCACTAAGTGATTATTTTCACTTAAGAAGGAGATGGCAGGCCAAGTACATTTGAGGATCCCTGGTAGACAGCATGATACTATGAGCTCAATGCACTGTGTTTTATAGATCTCCAGAACTCATTTATCTTGCTTATCTAAATTCTTTTATACATGAAATAGTAGCTCCCCATTCCTCTCTACTTCAGGTTCTGTTGTATTCACCCATCTGTTCTCTGTTTCTGTGAAACTGAGTATCTCCCTGATAAATAGATAGAATCATGCATTATTTTGGTAGCTGTATGACTATACTTAGTCTAATATCTTTTATGCTTCATTTGTAGTGTCAGATCACAGCATTGATTACTTTCCTTGTAAAGACTGAATGAAGGGGCAGATAGATATGACAGGAGTTAAGACCCTTGACTTGCATGTGGCCAATGCTGGTCCCCAATATTTGGTAGTGACATATGCTCCCTCATGCCCCACCAAGAAAGATTCCTGAGCACTGCTGAGTGTGGACCTTCCCAAGAGAAACAAAAATAATAAAGGCTGAATGATGATCCTATGTGTAGTAATGCATGTATAAATCACATTTAATTTACCTCAAATTTGAATTACTGAATCATATATTTGAAAAAAAAAAGAGAGATGATTAATGGAAAATATTTGAAACAGCAGCTGGTGCCCAGTAAATAAACAAATAAATGTCAGCGAGTGTAATTATTAGTATTTTATGTTCAAAGTAATCTTGGATTCATTTACTAATTAGATGAATTAATATTCAACAGACTGTAGCTTCTATTGTAAACCAGATACTTTTCCTCATGTGGATCTTGTCATGCCATGTTGTGGTTGTTCCATTTTCATATTTGGGGGGAGTAGTTTCAGACATGGGCAGCTTGGTCAGCCAGCCACAGGGGTGTTGATCATGGAAGACCACTTACAACTTTCTATTAAATCCACACAACCTCCTCCAGAGTTGGTGAGGGGTATATTCACAGTGATTCATAATATCATCTATAATTTTAGATATATAGACTTTTTTGTGAAAAAGTTATATTTTTCTATTTTTTAGAAGCAGTTATTTTCTAGAAAATACTGAGGATCTCCTGTATAAGAATCAATATTAATGTGATGAATGAATGATTAAAAATTGGAGGAATTTTATTGGGGCTTATTACTGATTGCTTCCTGGACTCTGGAATATCTTTGTTTGCTGAGTGACAAAGCTAGAAATGAAGGAGAAAGCTTTTGCTACTGCACCTTTTGAGTTACCTGGAATTGCTTTCTCATAATTTCGGCAGGATTATGACATCAAGGAATGTTCTACAGAGAATACATAAATTGCTCCTAATTTAATAAACATCATCATAACAGATCATACCAAGTAGGGCTTCTTTACTCTGCAGCAAATGCAAATGCAAAATGCAAAAATGTCATTTTTAATTTCAAGCATTGGACATATTTTCAGTTTACATGCCAGTCTATCCCTAGGTAGAGTAGCTAGAATCACGACATGAGAGATTTTGAAAGAATCTCCCCCACCTTAATATTTATTTTAATAGATGCCATTGGAACATCAATGGAACACTAGTCTCCCTCTTGGTAGTATCTGTCACTTTATGGCTATTTGTGGAACATCATTTTGTCCTTGGCAATTGAAAAAAAATGATTTAATTTAACCCTTATTAAAATCCAGGAAGGTAATTAGTACTTCATTCACCCCAAAGATGGGCAAACCAAACTCCAACAGTCAATGAGTAGGGCATTTGTTTTGCATATGGTTGACTGGGTTCAGTCTATCCTTGGAACTCCATGTTGTCCCCTGAACCTGCCAGGAGTGATCCCTGAGTGCAAAGTCAGTAGTAAGTCCTGAGTACTGCTGTATGTGGCTCCCAAATGAAAAAGTTAATTATAACACCATGATTTACAAGTTGTTCATAATACAATTGTTTCTGGCAATCCCACCATAAGTATGACCTTTTCTCTCCATCAGTGCCCCCAGTTTTCCACTCACTACCCACACCTGCTCCCATAGTAGGCACACATTTACTTTATATTGCTTGCTACAAAGACAGGTAAAAATTATCATCTATTGTATCAATAAAAGTCAGCTTGTGGGGGCCAGGTGGGGGGGAATGGAAAATTAGCTTGTGATAATAGTTATGTCTCACAATGGTGTTACTACAATCATTGAGGAATTACTGAACTGTTTAGTACTAGGTGAATATTCTGTGTTATTGTTTTAAGTCCTTGAGTTTGGTGGTCTTTAACACAAATCATAAGAATTGCTGTGGTCCTTGTGGGATGAAAATACTATAAAATTTGAAGGTGTCATGTAGCCACATGTGTTGCCTCACCTTCAGGAGCCAGGGAGCTGGAACAATTTGGTGACTTGGCAGCTCACTGAGGTTCATTTGTAGAGCTGAGCCCTTTCTATGCTGGTGAAGGAGGTGTCAGGTGTGGCTTGGGGTCTGCTGTGCCTGTAGGCAGAGAAGGGAATCTTTCCTTGAAACTAATGATGATGAAGTTACAAGACAACAAGATCTATGAGATACAGCAAAATCTGTACTGGGGAGAAATTCACAGCAATGCAGATCTACATTAAGAAAGGAGAAAGACCCAAATCAGTGACCTAAACATACATCTCAAAAATCTGGAAAAGGAATAGCAACTAATATGCAGTAGAAGGGGGAAAACAGTAAAAACAACATAGTTGGCAACATAGAAACCAAAAAAGAATTCAAGAGAATAAACAAGATAGACAAACCTTTAGCTAGACTCACTAGAAAAAGAGAAAATGGTCAAGGTCAAATAAATGGATCAGAGATAAAAGGGAAGAAGTTACAATGGCTCTTCAATTAGTCAAATTATATTGAGAAATTACTATGAGCAACTTTATGTCTTAAAGCTGGAAATCCTAGAAGAAATGGATAGATTTTTAGTCTTGCCATCTCCCAAAGCTAAATGAGGAAGAAGAAGGAAACCTAAACAGGCAAGTCACAAGTAAAGAAATTAAAAAGTAATTAAGAATCTCCCCAGGAGCAGAAGTCCTGGTCCAGATGGGTTCACTGGTGAGTTCTATCCAACTTTCAGAGAAGGTTCAGGCAATCTGGTGGCTTTGGCAAACAGGGGCATTGTATTTCTAAACTTGAAAATCGACACTATTGTAAAATATGTTGCCTAAATTGAAAACAAAAGCACTTAACAGGCAAAAAACAAAAAAGGGGAAATATGCCCACCCCCATTATGAGACAGCCCCAGAGTTCTCAAACAGCATCACGGTGCCTAGAAAGATTCAAGAGCAGCACGTGGATTTTGAGATTAGTTGTAGAAATTGGTCATTTCTATGCTGGAAGACATTGGGTGTGGGCAGGGACTATCAAGTTGTCCTAGAGGGGGATAGAAATTAGGAGGAGGAGATCTGTCCTCTGGGGAAATACTCTAGGGGGCTGGAACACTTGTCTGGTATGTTCAGGGTCCCAGGTGGGTTCATTCTCTGGCACTGCATTATTGCCTAAGCCCAACTAACCCCTAACATCCCTGGGAAGACACAAAAACAATCAAACAAAAAACTAAACCCAAATAGAAAGTCCACTACCTGATGATAATGAATAAACTTCCCAGTTTTATAGATTCTAAAGGTGAAGTTCTTTATCACCATGCACTCAAAATATCTACTTATAGATTATAAACCCAATAGCAAATTAATGGACTATATACAAAACAGCCAACAGTGTCATAAAAGTTGTTTTATATGACAGGCAAGGAGCAAGCAGTGTGTAGTGTGAAATAAATGTGGGAAGGGCCAGTTTGTACTGATTTTGTTGGAGGCATCATTTTGTTGTCCATTCATAGCATAATATACACTAACAGCTTCTAGGTAGATATGCTCTTCAACCAAATTCTGACAAGGAAACAGATTCTGGGTGATTAGATCTCATTTACAGTATTGCATGTCTCATAAGTGACAAGACTGGGTTTGGATTTGATTTTGTGGGATCAAATGCAAGATCTTCACTCCTAGATGATGGTTCTGGCCATTCTCTTCATGAGAAATTTGATCTGAACTTGGGAAGAATTTACATGTTGACTTAGTGTAGGGGGATTGCTACCTTCTCGTTTATCTAGAATCTACTTGTATCTTCAGAAGGAAGCAAGAATATCTCTGACATCAATTCTGTCCATCTAGTGGACTTGCAGTATAGTCAGCTTTGCAAAGAGCACTTAGCTCTAAAAATTCAGCAATGCAATTTTCTAACATTTACAATACAGTCTTGGATTTCTTTTTTTTTTACAAATATGTTATTTCTCAAGCAATTTTCATTTTATTTATATATATTATTTGCAGATTAAAAAAAACCCTTCAGTTGTAGGAGAAGCTTCTTTCTTTCTTTTTTAAAAAAACATTTTGTCATACATTTTTGTAAACACGAATCGCAAAATTCATGTTCTAGCACAAGCCTATTTTTAAGCACTGTCTAAATAGTACCTTTTATTCTTTCTTATTGTAAAACATTTGCAAAATAGAAATATCTTGAGTTTGTTTATGCCTTCAACACTGTGCAAGATAGTATGAACTGAGCTTTTAAGAGCATGACCCCCACACAACATTTCTACTGGCCTTGTGTGTAGCCCCATCTGGTGAATAAATCTAATATCAGAAGAGAACAGATTCTCAGAGAACCCACTGAGAAAGGCACCTCTAGGTGACTAGAAAGGGCTTCCCATTATCCATCCTTCTGTGCCTTAATTATATTTGCAATGAATGTCAGATGTGCCCCTTGGGATAGAGATACATGCGGCCCAAAGCATATATTCTTCTCACACACTAGTGTGAGGAGTCTGGGGAAACCCTTACAGAGAAGGGTTCTGGGTGTCAGGCAACTCATAAAAGTAGGGATATTGTCTCTGAAATGTGGACCAGATCTGGAACTTCCTGTGTTTCTGTTAGTCAGTCCTTACCTGAATAGAAGGTAATGAACTGATAAAGAAGATATTGAGTTCTTCTCTACCCAGAGCTGTTGCTTATATAGATGCCCAACGAGCAAGTTTTGACAATACATTCCTGGAACCATTGGCCCAAACAATTTTGTTTAATTATTCAATTCACTTCCCTGCAATTTGTCCTTCTTTTAACCTATTCCTAATGATTAACTGAAAATATCACCAATATAATAATAGCTCCTATCCTGTGTATCTGTAAATAATGCCGGGCACTGAATCTAAGTGATCTATACATGGAGATCAACATGACATGGCAGATGGGGAAATAGAGGCATAGGGAACATATGGCTGCCCAAGTCACACAGGAAATAAAGAGATTCTGGGACTAGGAAAGCTTCCTTTGGACATTGTCCTTGACCAGGATAAAGCATCATATATTTGTCTAATTGAATGCATTGAGAGTAGACCTAATTAAGTGCATTAAAATCAGTTTGTGATGTTTCCAGATTGTAAAGGGAAAAATCTAATAGGGGTATATTTCATTATTATAGCTCCAATAATTCATTCATCTATTTAACAAACACTTACTGAGCTCCAGCTGTGTGATTGTCACTGCATGAGGCATAGATGGTGAAAATAGACACGATCCCTGATTTCATAGAACAGTCAGGGTGGAGAGAAACCCAGGAATTTAAGTCAGTGATTGCAAGGGAGTGAGCAGGAGACATGATTAATGGGGATATTCCAAAGAACAGAGGAGCTAATCAGGTGTATGCATCAAGGAAAGTTTCTTTGAAGAAATAACGCTCCCTTAGGACCTGAGGAGGAGTAGAAATTATCCAGGCAAAGAATGAGAGGTGAGATGTCTCTAGGTGGAGGTGGAGGTAGAGAAATGGAAGCTAGGCCAGAGACCAATTTGGAGGCGATAGTCCAGAAATAATTGGCAGTCAGGTCTGGGAAGCTAGTGGAGAGAGAGAGAGAGATGAAAGCAGATTTTGATCAAGCTTTGTCCAACCATGTCACCTTCCTAACTTGTTTTCTACATGTAGTTCTTTTATCTTATTGGTTGGGCCCCTAATCTCATACCATCACCTCCCTTGGAATACCCTGGGAGCCCACAAGTGCTCATGAGTTAACTTCTGGCTCTTCACTCAGAAATTGCTCCTGACAGGCTCCCGGAAACATATGGGATACCAGAGGTCAAACTCAGGTCCATCTGGCTCAGCTGTATACCAGGCAAATGCCCTACCATTGTGATATCACTCTGGCCCTGTCGGGAATTTTGAAAGGCATCAGGACACAATGGTAGTAATGCATCCATGTTAATTTCCCAACTTTGTTGTTTTGTTAGGGATTTTTGGAGAATGGTGATAGGAAATGTATTGAGGGCAATTAGGTATAGTCAGAACCAAGAAAGAACTGAATTACTCATCAAAAACTTTTTTTGTAGTATTCTAGCCACTGTTCTCTGTTAGAGGTAGAATCCAAATCCACACACACACACACACACACACACACACACACACACACACACACACACACACACCACCACCATCATGACATTATATGAATAGCTCTCAGTTATCGCATAACCTTGTACTAACTAGTCCTTACAAAAAATTCCATGAAGTGTGAAGATGAATATTATTAAAGATTACAAATGAAACTGCATTGTGCATACAAGTGAAATGACAAAAGATTGTACAGGATCTTGCTGTATGAATAAAAATCCTAGGACATGCGGCCCACTAGCTGAGAGTATGGAGAAGAGGGTGGGGTGAAGCAATGAGGAGGATGGTAGGAAGGTCGATTGCTTTGAGTCAGAAATGAAAAGAGAAATGAATACCCAGCAGCTCAGAGAAATGAAATGATTTTAGTTCAGAGAAATGAAATGATTTTATTTCTGAAAAGTCCTAGTAAAACGCTGTAGAAAAATCTAGAGCTCATTGGTGAATCAGAGTATGCCATGAGAGACCCCCCTTCTGATCTCTCTCTCTCTGATCTCTCTCACTAATGAACCAACGTATGCCATAAGTGACCTCCTCACTAAAGTCTCTCCTTCTGCTTAATAGTAGAAGTCACTCCCTGGGATGGAGATTTTACATGTCATTTACACAGGAGGCCCAGGTCAGGGCATGAATTCACACTGGGTATTCATTTGCAAGAGGAGGCAGCACATCTGCCTACATGATGGGATGTGATTGGGGGCAGGTGCTTACCCGCATTTACCCATGAGACCCCTGAAGCCAGAGTGAGAAGCTTCTGCAGACAACATCTCCCAGCAATGTTCTTTGGTGCCTGAGTAGAGAGAAAAGAAAAAGTCTTATTTGGGTCAATATTTTTTTAATTCCATTCCACCTTCTGCTTGAGAGTGTTAAGGCTGATTTAGTTCTTGGTCTGTGACAAAACCAAGACTGACTTGAAGCACAATGTTTAGGAGTGGAGTGCCTAAGAACTTGGGCCCTTGTCACCCCACTCCCATCTTTCTGTGTAACCTTACCTGATGGTAAGACCAGCCCATCTCTGGGAGGGGTCCTTGGTAGGTAACAAAAGGATTTCCTCAGGGGCAGCAAGGGAATTCAGAGAGATTCAGCAAGAAGGAGAAGGAGGATCAGGGAAGAAATAGATTGAATGCAAGGGTAATAATGGAGATGACGTAAAAGGTTTCAAAGCTTAGGAGCCACATGTGGTGGCTCGGGCCTGAGTAAAACTGATGTCTCCTCAAACCCGACTGTCTGTGTATCATTTCCTCGTGGCTATCCTGAACCTTCAGACCCATCGGCTGGAGGGAGTTGCAGGCGCATGGTCTGAGCTGGAGGAGAAAGGCCTCACCCTTCAACCATCTCGTCGTCATCCACCTCCATCCAGCGCTCCGTAATTAATCTGTTTTTACTACAGGCCATAGAATCAGTCTGCTTCCTCGTCTGTTCTGCCATGTTTCTGTAGCTAAACATACAGAGCACAACCCTGATTTCCCCTAGTCCCCTAAACACTTAGAGCACACACCTTACTTTTCTCTAATGCCCTAAATGTGCACCTCACACTCTGCTTTCATCTAAACATACAGAGCTCACACCCTCTTTTCCCCTCATAATGAAATTTATAATGAAACACATTATAAGTATCCCACTCTCATCTAAAATAAACCAAGTAATCTCCCTAAAATTGGTCCCAGTGGGTTGAATCCATTTATGCTTGTCCTCTGCTGTCCTGCCCCAGGCTAAGCTGCCAGATCGCGAACTCAACCAAAATCCAACATCACCAGTTTCATCTACATGTTTCCTTCCAGGTGAGGCTGAAGAGTCACTTGATTTTTCCACGGTTTTATCTTTGCCCCTAGGAATCATAAACACATTTAAGGAGGAGAAGAGCCCTGAAAAGAAGAGCCACTTTCTGGCAAAATCTATAAAAGGAAGCGCCTCTCAGGATTCCATAGTCTAATGTGTGGGCTTGGAAAATATTTCCATTAGTGCAAGTGATGGATCTAGAATACTTGAGCAAGATTTGGGGTGGGCAGAATGCCCAAGAGGGGAAACAGGTGGCAAGACTTGGCAATGGATAGAAAGCTGAAGAGAGCCTGTGGTTCTTGTGTAGACGAGGTTGGCGCTCATTAAAACAGGAAACAGTGACCTGAAGATCATAATTTAGTGAGTGATGCATTTAAGCCCAGGTGGATGCCTCACTAACAGGTGAGTCTGAACTGTTGAACATGAAAGATCTGATGGGCCCGAGTTATACCTTGTAGTGTAACAAAGAGCTGGAGGTGTGAGGTCTGGAACAGAGGTTTGGTTCTGCTTCTGTGGCACTAAACTGAGGGACACAACTAAAGAAAGCCAAAGAGGGGGTGTGTCTGGATGAGAGTGAGTCAGAACACTAGTCTAGGTTAACAAAAGAATTGGTATTCTGATTTAGAAAGGGAGGTCAATAAGAGTGATGACTCTGGAATCTGTCTGCAAGTGGCTATCATGAAGTTTCTACAGTAGGAAAGATTTTCATCCAGAGCTGCTACATAGAAAGTAGGACTGAGCAGTGCTATTGTTCCAGACAACATGGTTTATGTCAGAGTCCAACTTTGGTTGATTCTTATTCTTTGAAAGCCCTGGAAAGTCACCCCTGTATGACACAGAGCCACTCACAGGAATAAGCATAAGCAGAAGTGATTTGTATAGCAATTTGAACAATCAAAAGAGGATTTTCTGTGCAGAATGTTTAGGCACCAAGTTCAAAGGATAAAATGTCATTAATGCTCAATACAGAAATGGATTATTGTTGGAAACTTAATCATTGTTTTATGAGTGCTGAAAGTTTGATAAATTTCACTCTGGATTTGGGCTCACCTGGGAACTTATGATAATGAAGCTTTTGGTCTCCATGTGGCTCTTGACGAAGAACTCGTACAAATCTATTTAATAACCCAGACTGACTTTTATCTCTGAACGGATGAATCAGATGCAATGAAGTGGAATGCCGGTCTTTGTGTAGAGCATGGTGACTGACTAATGAGAGTGTCTCTTAGACCTGAAATTGGCCACAGAAAAGAATTCTCATCACACATATCCAGAGTCATTGTGAAGCGATGAAAGGTGCCAATGAACTTGACTGTGTCAATCCTGTCGTAATGTGTGCATACGTCAAAATACCACATTAGACATCATATATACAATTTTTGTCTAATAGACTGGAAAAGAACCTAACATACAGATAAAGCACAACACAAAATTAAAGGGCTGTCTCATGAACTAGTCTCCATAAGCTATTTTAAAGTTCCAAGTATATAAAAATGATCATACTTTGATGATCCAGCCAGACTTGTGTCACTATGTTTACATCTCCAAAATGACAATTCAAATCAATTTCTAGAGAACTACAGAGATATAGTATCCAGTCACATTGGGTTGAGGTTAAAAGTTTTTTGTACATGATGATTTCAATTCTTCATTTTGTTTTCAGCATATCAACTTAGATATATTCTGCACCATGTTATGTAAACCTAGGATTTTGTACAATGATTTTTTATTACTTACATACACTGTGACAAGTGTCTGCAAAAATTCAACTTGATTCAACAAGTTTAGCAAAATTCAATTCAACAAGAATTCAATCTTCTTGTGAGTTTGGGTCAGAATTGCAAAAGGGATTTTGTGGGAGCTTGTCTCTACTGTCATGGAGTTCATTAGGTCACTCATCCCCAGAGGATGTAGCTTTCCTTCAGGTCTACCCCTGGGCACTGCTTGATTCTCTGTTTTGTCAAAGCTCTTTGAAATTTCACCCCCTTTCTCCATCCTGTAACCCATAACAACAAAGAAGGACTCTCTGAGGTTAGGAAAAGCTAATATAGATGGATTTTAGCCTTGTTGCATGAAGGGCGTAGCAGCCTCATGCTAGACGAAGCTTCCAGAATGTATTCTGTGCACTCTAGCTAGACCATAGCAAAACCTTAAGAGCACTTTTTCATTGATAAAGACTTCAGGACCCTGGCTGGTCAGTATTAGATAGTGCAGTATCTAGACTATCTGTATGGTTGAGGCCTTCTCTGTCTTCTTGCTCTTTATCACCATAAAAAATGTAGCCCTGATATCGATTCTTCACCATTTTTTTGTACACGAGATGTATGTTCATTGTGTTTCTCTGCTAGTATGCACCCCATGCCCCCCTATGTCTATGTGTGGATTTCCTGAAAAACCACCAGAATATCTACAAGCTTGTACATCACTCTGTGTTTGCTGTGCATAAAAACAGACAACACTTTTTCTTTTCGAAGCTGTTTTCCATTCTGTGCTAATAAACAAACTTTCTCAAGTGAAGTTGTTTGATGATAACAAAGCCTCTTTTCTATTTAGTTTCTCTCTTCCTCTCTCTCATTGCATGATTTCTAATTTCGACACATGATTGGGTTTGTTAAGGTAGCTTTGTGTAGGAAACAAATGGTTCCATTTTATTTGAGGATTAAACTTACTGAGCATCAACTTTTTCATATCCCATTGGCAAGGCAGACATGGCATGCTAGAATCTAGCTGGAAAAAGAAATGCTCCACCTCTCCATGGAGATATGACAGGAAAGGAATGGAGGAAGATTGGCATCACCAACATCTTATTTTTTTTTTTTTTTATCAACTGTAGATCCCAGAACAGCTGCAGAGGAGTCCAGAGCTTCCAGAACTACCCTGTTTAGTCACCTGCCTTCTGATCACCATTACCAGAGGGTGGTGGATCAGTCCTTCTATTTTATGTCGATCCCAACCTCAGACTTTCTGAATCTGAAGACCTTGTTTATCTTGTGTGGGATTCTGGAATTGCACTAAAACTTCCAGATGGGGCCGGCGAGGTGGCGCTAGAGGTAAGGTGTCTGCCTTGCAAGCGCTAGCCAAGGAAAGGACCACGGTTCGATCCCCCGGCATCCCATATGGTCTCCCCAAGCCAGGGGCAATTTCTGAGCGCGTAGCCAGGAGTAACCCCTGAGCATCAAATGGGTGTGGCCCGAAAAACCAAAAAAAAAAAAAAAAAAAAAAAGACTTCCAGATGAAGATTATGTGCACTAGCCTAGTAAAGAGGCTTTCTTACACTCATTTATGAAGTAGAAATAGTGCATTATAACACCCACTGAGTTTTGGACATGCTTCCCTGAAAATCAGTGTCTAAAACACCATTGACTCCATTGTGGACATTTAGTTTCTTCACTCATGAGATATCCATTCCAATTGTTCTGACACAATAGCTCTGTCCTCTTCCCTTCTGGTGATTGCATATGGATTTGATATTCCAAGAGATTATTATATCGAGTTAATCTTTGCTTTGCTTATTTACCAGATATGGGACAAATCTTATGTTGCTTGTGTTCCTTTGTCGGATTTATTTCAATGAAAGCTATAATACTTTCTTTTTTCTATCCATCTTGCAAATGGCAGGGTTTCATAATTTTATAAAAATACCTAAATAGTGAGGCGAGAGTGGTGGCCAAGCAGTAGGGTCTTGTATGCGCTGACCTAGGATGGACAGCAGTTCAATCCCCCGGCATCCCATATGGTCCCCAAGCCAGGAGCCATTTCTGAGTGCATAGCCAGGAGCGTTATCAGTGTGGCCCAAAAAACAAACAAACAAACATAATTGCTAAATAGAATACTCCATTTCTTGTTTTTACTTCATTTTACTTCATTTTTTTTTCTTCTTCTCTTCAGTGATGTCACTTAGGTGGTTTCCAGACTTTGGCTATGAAGTGCATAACTCCCTTCAAATTAGTGAATTTTTCACCCAAGTCAACTATTTGGAACGAGATAATGCTATTGCTTTATTTTTGGGTCACACCTGGTGGCACTCAGGGGTTACTCCTGGATCTGTGTTCAAAAATTACTCCTGACAGGCCATATTATATGGGGATCATATGAGATGCTGGAGACAGAACCTTGGTTGACTGTGCAAGGAAAACAAATGGCCCCCTGATGTGCTGTTGCTCTGGTCCCATCATAGAGATCTAAGAAATATTTGGAGAAATTTACATAGAGCTTTCCATAACAAACACACCAATTTATATTTCCACCAGTAGAGTACAAGTGCTCCCTCTCCTCAAGCTCTCTCCAGTACTTGCTCTTCCTTGTCTTTAGAGAAAAGCCACATGAACAGGTATAAATAAGATGCTCATTCCTGTGGTTTTTGGTGTGTAATTCCTTGGTAATAAGAGATAATAATCACATTTTCTTGTGTTCCTTGACATTTGCATGTCTTCCTTGGAGATGGGTGTGCTCGGATTCTCTGTCCATTTTTAAATTGGGTTGTTTAGAGGTTTTTGGTTTTTGTTTGTTTGTGGGCTATACTTGGATTTTCTTACTTATACTGATAACACCTGGAACTATCCTAGTGGACCTTGGGAGACCATATGGAGTGCTGGGGTTGACTGTGAGGCAAATGTCCTTTCTGCTGTACTATGTTTCTGGCCCCTGTTGTTATGTCTAATTTTTTTTGGTCACACCCAGTGGTGCTCTGGGGTTATTCCTGGCTCTGTGCTTAGAAATCACTTCTGGCAGGCTGGGGGACCATATGGGATGGCGGGATTTGAACCACTGTCTGTCCTGGATCTGCTGCGTGCAAGGCAAACACCCCACTGCTGTGCTATCTCTTCAGCCCTTGATGAGTTCTTTTGGTACTTTGGATATCGTACCTTTATCAGATATGTGATGTGAACATATCTTCTCTTGTGTAGTTAAACACCTTTCTGTCTTGTTACATGTTTATTTTGCTAGGCAGAAGATTTTAGTTAGATGTAACCCTATGTGCTCATGTTTGAGAAGACCGTTGTTGAGTATGGCACTAGCTGCCATCAACTAGTTGTCTGGCCTTGGGAGGGCCATTTTGTTTTGTTTTGTTTTGGTTGCTTTTGGACCACATCCAGTAGTGCTCTGGGGTTACTTCTGGTTCTGCAGTTAGGAATCACTCCTGGAGGTGCTTAAAAAATATGAATGTTGGGGATTGAACCCAGGTTCAGCTACATGCAAGGGAAACACCCTACTACTGTACTATTGGTCTGGTCCAAGGGCCACTATTTTTTGAGGACAAATTCATCACACATAAATGGTGCCTAAGGAAGGTAATTAATCCATATATGCCTGAGACTCAGTGATACACTTCATAGGAGATTTAGGAGAAAAGGTTTAAAATAAAGCCTGAGTGAGTGAGTTTCATTCCAAAAATGGAGGATGAGCCTGAAGTGTAGCAGGAGGCTTAATACAATCTCAACTGTGGCCAGAGTGAAGATTAGCGCCTGCTATTCTGCCAAAATAATGCCAGCAAGTGAGTGAGTTTAGGGACCTGAACTGAATCTAATAATAAAAACCGACTTACTGAGCACTAGTCACATACAAGATGGCCTTAACCTTGAACTTTTGACAGACAGTTTGATACCATGTTGGGTGCAGTTTGTTACTACAGACCCTGTGATAAGATATATTTAAAATATGTGTTGATCTGGCTGCTATGAACTGAAGAAGAAATGCCTTTGGGAAGAGAAAACAGGCCTATCTGACAATTAGTTAAATAAAGAGCCTCCAGGTTCAACCACACACAATTATGTACACTTTTTTGTTATAACAGAATCCTAATGAAAAGTATTGGCTTGGGTCATTAGGACTAAATTCTAGGTAGGATCCATAAGTCTCAGGCTCAGAATATTTATAAACCTCCTGAAAAGCCTCTTTAAGTATTAGATTCTGAGCTTTAGTTTTGAGACAAGGCCCTGAAATGTGGCATCTGAAGTTTTGTGGCAGTGAAAGAAGAAGATCAGGAAGACAAAAAGCTCCCAGGTTCTGCTTGTGGTCCCTGAAGAGCCCCTGAAATGAAGTTCTTCTTTAAAAGTCAACATTGCCAAAATCCTGCACTTAACTGTGCTCAGCTCCGTTCCAAGTGAAATGAGAAACTGGTCCTGGGAGAGGCCATTGAGGATGATAGACTGAATCGTATGCACCCTGTGAATTTTCTGTGTTTTGTCCTTGCAGAAAAAAAATCCCCAACATCTTAGTGATGTGGCTCTTGTTCTTCAACATTAGTCAGGACTTTAAGTTTGACATTGATCTGTGTCTACTTGGCTCTTCCAGTCTCTCTTATAATGACTTCATTTCTAGTTCCCTATGCTCCCTTATCTTTATTTTTAAACAAACATTTCTGATACCTGCTATTTATTTATTTTTGGTATTTTGGGTCACACCAGTGGCACTCAGGGGTTACTCCTGGCTATGCACTCAGAAATTGCTCCTGGCTTGGGGGACCATATGGGATGCCTGGAATCGAACCCAGGTTCATCCTGGGTCGGTCACATGCGAGGCATATGCCCTACCACTGTGCTATCACTCCAGCCCCTCAATTAATAATTTTAATTGAAACACCGTGAAACAAAAAATTGCAAAGCTGTTCATGATTGACATTGATTCAGACAATGTCCAACACCCATCACTTATCCAGTGCACATTTCCTGCCACTGATGCCTGTAGTTTCCCTCCCACTCTCCCTTCTCCTGCCTCTAAGGCAGACATATTTTCTCTTTGTCACTCTCTCTTTCTTCCTTTTAGGCACTGTGGTTTGTAATACTGTTACTAAAGTGGTATGATGTCTATGCTCCCTTTTTTTAAATATTTATTTTTTTCTCAAATATTGTCTCACATTTATCATCTCTAGCTATTTTGATTGGGTCACATTCATCACATCTATCCAGTATTGAGCCTTATCAGCAATGACAATCCAAGAACACCCACAACAAAATAAGTTGACGTCAGTGAGCTCTTTCTTGTGATTTCTTCTTCAGTCCCCTCTGCACAGACACCATTGTCTCCTATTTTTCAGTGGCAGGCATTGACTGTAGTTTTTTTGTGTTAGATTTTGCCTGCATTAAAGCTAAGAACACAAAGCTCCAGGGAACTTTCTCAGTTTGTTCTGTTATTCCCAAGGCAAGAAGAAGTTTCTATCTTGGGGCATTGAGCAGACATGTTTATCCTGAACACCAGAACCTCAGGCATCCCATCTATGTGAGTCTTTGAACTCATTCTTTTATTGCAATCATGAATATCTCATGACCTGGAGAGGGAGAATGATTGTTTTCTTTTGTTTCTATCTTGTATAATGAAGGAATCAGAAATTCACAAGATACCAGAACCTTGTACAAAGTTAGAGACTGAACTCAGCTCATTGGTGCCAGGAAAGTGATAACTCAGGAAGTTGGAGGGTGAAGTATCCTGGGTGGATACTGAGCACAGTGCTGGTGAGTACTTACCTGCTGTCTCCTGGAGGCATTTCTGGGACTTTGGGGGTGTGTGATTCCTTCTTTAGATCCATATGCATGCGTTTGTTACTTCCATTATTTTTGGTTTGGGGACCACATTTGGCTGTCTTTGGGAATTATTCCTTGCTCTGTGCTCAGGGATCACACCTATTGGTGTTTGGGGAATCATGCAGTGCTAGAGGTTGAATTTGGGGTCAGTTTCATGCAAGGCAAGAGCCTTACCCTTGTGTTATTTCTCCATCCCCTGCTTCCAGTCTTAAAAATCCAGTATGATTCTCGACGATCAGAGGGAAACTCTTTCTCTCAGTCCATCCTTGAGATTTTTGCCAGTCTGATAGATTTATGAAATCATGCTGAGTGCTAATGTCCAAGCAGATGGTCAGAAAAGACATTTTAGAGCTCCTTGGTACATGGGATAAGGATGGGATGAGCATGAGTTTTGCATTTGATCAAGTCTCTCAACGCTGAATCAGAGGAAGCAATATTTTCCAACATTTTTTGGAGTGGGGTTAATTTAAGTCAATATAGAGAATTGTGTTTTCTACGCTCTTTCTGAAGAACAGCCCATTTCACTACAAAACTTTGATCTTAGCTGTCAGGACCAGGACGTAAGCGCAACTCAAGCAATTTGTATTCCAGGCATCTACACAAATTCATCTCTAAAGAGTCGGAAAATGGAAGGAAGCTGCAATGATGGTGGCTTGAATGAACAAGGAGCTGCGTGGGATGCCTTATAGCCCACACTTGCCTAGGATAGACCACTGTCTTAATTGATCACTTTGGAGGCTGAAAGAACCTTGACTTAGAAGGAAAAGTATGTAAATTAAATGAATGATATCAGGTTTTCCACCTGCTACCATTACTCCAGTTCAGGAAGTCAGTCTTGTTACCCAACACTTATCAGAAATGTCACATAACTTCCAAGTGATAGAAGCAGGATTTGAACACATGTCTCTTTCTAAAGCTCTATCTTGCCTCTTCTGTATTCCCCTGACATATAAAGTGCTTATTATTTTCTTCCTTAAATAACTGGGATCTCAAGTAACTTGGAGGCAGACCATGTCAGCTCTCGTTTTATCCTTGAGTAGTAACTTTGATGCTTGTGTGTGAGCTAATGTACTCGACTTGCTTACACTGAAATAACATGAGAACTCCATGCTATCATATCAAGTTTTGTTAGCTCAGAGACACCTGAACTTTCTTTTTCCTTAGTCACTATGGAGATTTCATTGGTTTTAGAGGCATTATTGGGGGTTGCTTTTTAATGGAAAGGGTTACTCAAGAAGAACTCATGAGACCCAGAGGTCTCACTGACAATTCTCTGCCAACAAAGCTGGCACAGGCGTGAGAATAGGGTGCTGCTCATGCCCTGAAGTTCTGGGAATCACCAAGGCCACTCTGGGGCATTAATGGCTGCATCTGGCCATGATCAGGAAACAATGTGGGACCAAGTATGAAACCTTGGTCTGTACTCACGAATTACATATGAACACTAACTAGTATCTCTTATCCCAGCTCCAGGGCAATGCCTTTTATTTTTATTATCACTACATTTTTTCTTTGAATTTTTGAGTATCATGTCGTGGCATCTATATACACTACTCCTCTGGTTTGAGGGAGCCATCTGGGGTGTTGAGGAATCATACCCATGCAAGGGAAGTGCTTTACCCAATGCACTATCTCTCTGACTCCTGCATTTTGGTAGGGACATCATTTCATATATTTTACTTAGTTTATTAGATTTCCATTGGGCTGGAAACTTAACTCCTATAAGTCCTGCAGAAACTGCCACTTTTGCTTGTGTGACCATTTGTGTTCAGCCCTAAGTTTCCACTCCTCAATCCCCTCATTTAATTTTTGGAGTTCTCTCATCCATGATGGAACAGTTCCAAGGCAGGAGTGGGGCTGTTGTCTGGAAACTATGTCATAGATTTCATCCATAGTGTGATGACTCTGTAACCACTCCTTGTTACTGAACATGGGAGCTTGTGTGAATGCATCTGACAACTGAATTATCTGGTTGCAAACAGCTTATTTTCTCTAGCTCCACTGTCCAAAAAGAAAAATGACACAAGAAGTAGGGATCTTTGTACCTGCACTTCATTTTCTGGCATCACAAGTTGCAGTTGGTAAAATAAAGGCTTACCATGCCACTTTCCTTTGATAATTACCAGCTTAGAAGAACAGAAAGGGACTCACCAAAAAATGGGCCCTGGCAATTCCCTTTCTTCCCCTATGAGTGCCATGAGAATAAATCCAGGACCTGGGTTTGTCTACAGGGCTGTGATAGCCTAGATCACGGAGCCTGTGGATGGCATCCAAGGAGGCAGGATGCTTCTCAGTACCTGGGCTGCAGCTGGCAAGGCTGGGTATGAAAGTGATGGTGTGGTCTGTTGGTCTGTATAGTGATAGAGGAAATGGGAAGCTTCATTCAGGGGACTTTCCTATAACATATGTCTCTCTTAGCAATTCAACATTCAGCATGCGAGCTTCATAGATGCTAAACCTTGTTCATTAGAGGGATATCTTTACATGCATTGTTCTCCTGTAGGAAATAATTTTTTATCCAAACTTTCTGCTCTGGAAAGACTTAATATTTTTCGTTATCATTGCACACTTACTGTTGGACAGACTCAGAGTTCTGAGTCTTTGAATTCTCTCAGTGTTCTCTCTCTCTCTCTCGCTCTTTCTTAATGTTATGGTGAACCAATGTAAGGTATCTATTGCTTTTCCATGGGTGGCAACAGGCACACATTTTTGGAACTTGTTTTCAAAAGGATTATTTAAACCATCAATGATGCTCTGACCTCTGAGCAACATCATACACACTAAATTTTTTTTTTTTTAGTTCGTTTTTTTTTACTCTCTACAAAGCATTTAACTGCCTGGAACTAAGCCATCAATGATCTCTTTTTAAAAATTATTTACATTCTTTTTTAGAAAAATAAATTAGTTTATTTAAACACCATTGTTACAAGATTGCTTATCATAAAGTTGTTTTCTTCACAGTTACAAGTTCATGATGGAGTTTCAGTCATACAATGTCCAACATCATTCATCAGTGCACATTTACTGCCACCAATGTCCCCAGTTCCCAGTTTCTTTCGGCCTTCCCCTACTCTCTCCTACCTGTCTTTATGGCAGACAATTTTATTTGATCTCTCTCTCATTCATATTTTCCTTTTAGACACACTAACTCTTCACATTCTTTTTTTTTTTTTTTTTTTTGGTTATTGGTCCACTCCTGGTGGTGCTCAGGAGTTACTCCTGCAGCTGTGCTCAGAAATTGCTCCTAGCAGGCTTGAGGGACCATATGAGATGCTGGGAATTGAACTCAGATCAATCCTGGGTCAGTCACATACAAGGCAAACGTCCTACTGCTGTGCTATCTCTCTGGCCCCAAGACACCAACTCTTCACATTCTTAACTCTATTCTTCAATCCTCTCATGTTTTCCTCAAGTCCATCACAAATCCCCTACATCCCATCCACTACTGGCATGATTATCAACATAGCTCTCTCTATGCCTTCCCTGCCTTGTAGTAGCTTCCCTTCAGTTAAGATACACCAGGGATGCTTATGGAGTTACTCCTGGTTATGTGCTTAGGAATTTCTGCAGAATTTTCTTTTAGCAGAGCTAAAAGGTATTGAATCTGGGCCGCCGGCATGCAAACTCCTTTCCATTGAGGTTTCTCTTGGATCTCTCTCTTCCATCTTGTATCAGGCAGCCTTACACCCAGGGACTATACACCTAGGCCTCACTCCTGGCTCTGCATGCAGGAATCACTTCTGGTAGTTATTGGGAGCCCATATTCAGTGTTGGGGAATTGATCAAGTAAGGCAAGAGTCTTGCTTGCTGTATTGCTCTTTGATCCCTGGTTGTCTTCTAAGAAATATAGCTGCTCATATTTATCCCTTGTCTGAAACACTCCCAAGGTTCCCCTTTGCCTATCGGATATACTATGAGTCTGGCATTCATCGTCTGACCACAGTCTGTCTTCCTCTAAAGGTTATTTTTGTGTGTGCTTTCATACCATTATATTTTGGAAGCTCTAGAAATGCATAGTAATCTAATAAGCTCAAATGAAAGAAGAAAGGAATCAAATCAAAGGGATTGATGATACTTTATTTTCCTGTTTGCTTTGCCAAGTCAATGAAATTACTCTGTCAATGTGGTATGAAAATCACTGCTATATTGATGGAGGCAGCCAAAGGAAATTCTACATGAGTGCTCTGTAATTAAATGGATATGAGAATTTACTTGCCCGTTTCCCTTCTTGAACCCTGTGTTTTCTGTCTTGGAATCCATTGATAACACCGTGTCATTTCCATGCAAATATTTACATTTTTATTAGTGTCATGTCAAAATGATTATGTGGGCACCGTTTTTCTAGCAAATGAAGAAAGCGATTTGAAAACTTGAGAATTTTAAAAGGGTAGGTGTTAGCTCAGATGACAGAACGGTGCCTTTATATATGAAGTGTTGTGCACATGCGTACATGTGTTGATGTAATGGCAGTTGGACTTGGACATGCCCCTTGGATACCCCCACTGGACTTGGACACGCCCCTTGGATATCTCTACTGTAATGACAGTTGAACCTGAACATGCCCCCCTGGACAAGTCCTTGGACATACCACCTTGTCATGCTGGGTATAAAAGGAAAACCATGAACCATTAAGGAGGGCCCAGGATAGTGACAGAGTAGCGCCTGCTGGTCTGCTGGGGGTGAGGGTGGGGGATATGAGATAAAGTATTGGCAAGATGCTGCCTGCTTTGTATCTATCCCTCTCTCTCTCTTTCTTTCTTGAACATGGACCTCCCCTGGCTGCCTCTAGCTCGTGAATCTTCATCTCTCTCTCTGATTCTCTCTCTCTCTCTCTGATGCTCTCTCTCTCTCTCTCTCTCTCTCTCTCTCTCTCTCTCTCTCTCTCAGTCCCAGGCAGGTGGGTCACTACAAGTTGGCATTCCTAGGTAGGCTCTTGGCTCCATGGGCTCCTGTGAGCCTAGTAGCATTTGGGCCTCTGCAGCATGAAGTCCTGCAGCCCTGGCAGCCTTGGGCCTTTGCAGCGGAGCATCAGGCATACTTGCAGTTTACTGCAGCTTCCAGCTTACTGCTGGATAATGGCAAATTTCTGCAAGTGCCCAGTTTAATTCCTGGAATTTCATGCCCACCTCCACACCACTGGGTGACCCCCAAATATCATTAACCCAAGCATCACCAAGGGGGGATTGAACTCTGCTAGAAGTGTCCCTGTTCTGCTATGTGTATTGTTGCGTGTGGCCACTATAAAGAAGGAACTAGAAAATCAGGCCTAATATTTGATAGATGAGGAATTTATATATATGGGGCAGGAACTTGAGTAGGAAGAGCATAAGAAATGTGTGAAAGTTGGAAACACATTTGACCTGGACCAACACATGGGAGAGGGGATGATCAGGGACCCTGATCATGTGCAGAGTAGTAGAAAATATGAATATAATTTATAATTGACCTTCCCTATTTCCCTGGTCCATATTCTCATATTCTGTGCACACCTCAGCGTTGCAGATGCTTCAATGATGGTGTACACAGATGTTTGTGCGAAAAGGAAATTGTTTGCATGGGCCAAGAGAGTACAGGTGTAAGGCAAGGTGAGGCACTTGCCTTGCACACAGCTGACTCTGGTGTGATCCCCAACACTGCATATGATCTCCAAACACTGCTAGGCATGATCTCTGAGTACAGAGTCAGGATTATCCTCTGAGCACTGCTGGGTGTGACCCCAGCCCAACCCCAGTAACAAAATTAGATATTAGAAGAAATATAGTAAGAAGAGAACTTGAACATAGAGCTTAGAAGACCTGAAATGCAGGAGTAACAAAGTCCCCTGTGGCTCAGCAGCAATAGGACACTGCTAGGAGCTGCCTGGCAACCCTCCTTGGAATGGTTCTTGGTATACACAGGCTCCTGATATGCTGGTATCTGGGTAGCATGTCCAAACCCAGCCCTTTGAAGGTGAAAGGACACAGATGGAACCAGTAGACTCAGATTTCTGAGTGAAAGATTTGGGAATGAAAGGATACAACTCCCCCTTTCTGCTGAGGACACTCCAGTGATGCTGCATGTCATCTCCTCTGAATCTCCATGTAAAGAAAGAGTGAAAAGAGTGATGGTTGTGCCTACCCCGTTGGCCAAAAAAACTCAGCTTTCTTTCTCTTGCTACTTCCGGGATCAAGGATGTTCCCCCTCAGCTGATAATCAGGAAATAACAGGTCCCAGGCTGGGGACCAGAGATTCTTTACTCCATTCTAACAGGGATTATAGAGGACAAGAGGAACTGGGATACATTCCGATAGTGACAGGGCCCAGGACACCAGAGATGAACAGCTGGGATATGAGGTGGCAGGGAGAAGCTAAACACGGACATTGGAGATTTGGGGCAAATGTTTGGGAGCAACACAACAAATCATAAAAGTGACTTTATCTTTCCCACAAGAGCTCTCTGTGAGGGAGGAGGGAAGACCCAGAGTAAAGCCTGTGAGTGGTCTCTGATTATGGTGCCTCTCTTTGTGCTGTCCTTTTCTGTCTCTAGATCTGTGCCTCTGAGGCATCTGCCTCAAGGAGAATCCCCAGAGGAGTGGTTCTATGAGGACCTCCCTCTGAACACTTGTTCTACTGGGGTGTGTGTGTGTGTGTGTGTGTGTGTTCCATCTGCCAGCAGTCCTGGAAGAGCATCACAAGCAGGATCCAGCCATGAATGAGGGAAATTTGCACAGGCAAGAGTTAGGACTGCCTGGATTTGCTCCATGAAACTGGTGTCTTGGTGGCGAGGGTTCCTTGATGGTGAAATGTGGGGTGGGAATCTCTGAATTGTGAACTCTCAAAGGTAGAATATTCTAGAACAGAAGAAGTTCTTATCAAGATGCAGTTACATCTCTGTTGTTGTTGCTGCTGCTGCTGTTGTTGTTGTTGTTGTTGTTCTTCTTCTTCTTCTTCTTCTTTTTCTTGTTCTTCTTGTTCTTGTTCTTCTTCTTCTTCTTGTTCTTCTTCTTGTTCTTCTTCTTCTTCTTTTTCTTCTTGTTCTTGTTCTTCTTGTTCTTGTTCTTCTTCTTCTTGTTGTTCTTGTTCTTCTTCTTGTTCTTCTTCTTGTTCTTCTTCTTGTTCTTCTTGTTCTTGTTCTTGTTCTTGTTCTTGTTCTTGTTCTTCTTCTTCTTCTTCTTCTTCTTCTTCTTCTTCTTCTTCTTCTTCTTCTTCTTCTTCTTCTTCTTCTTCTTCTTCTTCTTCTTCTTCTTCTTCTGTTTTTGGGCCACACCCGGTGGCGCTCAGGGGTTCCTCCTGACTTTGCGCTCAGAAATCGCTCCTGGTAGGCACTGGGGGCCACATGGGATGCCAGGATTTGAACCACTGTCAGTCCCCGATTGGCTGCTCTCAAGGCAAACACCCTACCACTGTACTATATTTCTGGACCCTCTCACCTCTGTCATTCTTATTCTGTGTACTGGGTTAATGGGTTAACATAATAAAATTATGATTACTTGTGTTGAAAAAATAAAAGAAATTTATAATTGGAACACAAAACCAACACCCAATCACACCACTCTTTAAATTTCTGTCTTTATACCAATAGGCCTCTTTGACCTCCTACAGATATTGAATATCCTAATCTGAGACATACAGAGGAATTTATGACTTGTCTTATTCTTGACAATAAAAAAGCATTTTTCCAGGTCAAGACATATATATATTTTTCCTCCTAGAAATAACTGAATGGAAATCTGTCATTTTACTTCCAACGCAGATAACTAAAGGCAAAATGGCAGGTGCTTCTTATTCTAAGTATTTGGTAGAAGATTTACCTTGTGATAAAATAACAAACGTGGATTTACCAAAGACACTGAGCTAAATCATGCTGTGGGAAGCTCAAATTCTACGCCTACTTATTGGCTTCTCTCATATGGGTTCCCAGGGGTAGAATTTCTAGGTCAAAGGTGTTGAACAATTTTAAGGATGTTAATGAATGTTTTCACATAGTCCCCCAGGAAGTTTTGGAGAATATATGTTTCCCTGCTTCCTATGTGTATTATGGCCTCAACTTCGGGGATAATGATTTAATGAATTACTTGATAAGTTCTGAGACGTGCACTGATGCTTAAGTAGCAGACTTGGGCTGTTTATTTGTGCTGGATATATAAAGGTTGTCACCCTCTTGATATTTTAGAAATATTTAAGCAGGTGCTTAATAGATCACAAGTAGCATGCATCATATCCTTTGATTAAACATAAAACATTTATTAGAACTCCTGAAGGTATTGGAAAAATCAGAAAAGCATATGAAAATACTTAATCTGGCTGGTTACACATTTATAATGTAGGAGACACTTTCCATGTGTTTATTAAAGTGGAATCAGATTGCAGAGTTCTCAATAATTTAAATGAAATGTTCCCATGGAAAGTACCATATGCTACCATCTGAATTTTGTATGTTTTATTAATTCACGGAGAAAGAAATCTTAAGAAGTACAGGCAAAGCCTCATCAAGTCTCACTCAAACATTTATTCTGTTGAGTCATTCAGGGGATAGGTCCTTATAGATATAAAACAAATATTATTGAGCTGAGTTTTGAAGTCCATAATAGACCCCAAAGAGCAAAATATACTTTTTAAATTGGAACAGAATTGCAAAGGAAACATACTCTTTTTACCAAAAAAAGCTGTAAGAATGTGATTAATGATAAAAGACATTTTCATGCTTTTACACAATAGTAGTTATAGTAAGGCCCATGTGATAAAAATACCTGATTACAATCATTAGGTTACCCCTCTCAAGAACCGTTCATTTCCTCTTGGGAAGCCTATGTATTATTTAAAGGTAAAATAAATATTTTCATTCTTTCCACTGATGTTCCATTGGCAATCTTTGGTGAGAATTTTTGGTGTTGTGGTCAGGCAAGGAGTCTCATTTGACCAATTATTGAGCTTAAATACCTCTCATGTTTTCAAATATTGGTTAATTGGTAGCTTGAGTTTTAGTTAATGTGTCTTTTCAGAAGAGAAGAAGAAAGAGAGAGGGAAGTAGAGAGGGAGAGAGAGAAAGGAAAACTATCTGCATACTGGCAGGCAGGGGAGAGGGCAGGTCAGGAAGGAAAAAGGGATATTGGTGGCAGAAAATGTGCACTGATGAAGGGGTTGAGCATTGTACTACTGAAATTCAATCATGAACAACTTTATAACTGTATCTCACAGTGATTCAATTCAAGAATTTACTTTGTGAAAAAAAATATGTCTTCTTCAGGGGCTTAGGAGCATACTTCACTTCGAGTATATTCATTTGGAGTATATTTGTATCAGTGTTCAAGATGACATACTTCAATAGGGAACATATACTTCTCTTGGCATCATTATTTTGTAATAAAAGTGGAGTGGTAACATGCACATAAATCTAGAACTATACCTTGTATTGCTAACTCACCGTAAATGTAAACTGTTTTCATTTAAAATGAGTTATGCCGCAAGAAGTTTCACTGTATGTATTATTATTCTAGTGTGATTACAAGCAGGGAAGTAAAACTAATCTTCCTCTTCCACCTTTTCTGGAAATTGTTGACCCAAGTGAATCCCCCCATGGGGCAGGAAACTTTTTCCTCTGATGGCAGCACAGAGCTAGTCTTTGGGTGTTGTTTAGCTGGTGTTGGTTTAGCTGGGTTTCTTTCAGAGGTACAGAAAAGAGAGAAGTCAATTGCTAGAACTATCCACAGAATTTTTATTTCGTGAAGTACCCATCAGATGCATTTTCCTGCCCCCATATAAAAGTTCCCCGCCTCGTGGGGTTTCACATGGGATGGGCTTAATGCCAAGAACCGTACATGGGCATCTTGGCTTGAGCATCATTTTATTACAACTTGAGATGCAAACTATATAAATAATCAAACCCTTGGCACTGTCAGAGTTAAGTACCCTAACTCAAATGTAACTGCTAACATAGACAAAGATATAAAATTTGTATTTCAAATGTTCCATGTTTTTAGCAAATGACCCTGAGAAACCCGCATAATATGACCTTCTTGTGGCTGCCAGTTCCGCCACTCTACTCTTATTTATGTTCTTGCTTTTTTTGTAAGAGGATTGAGTTTTTATTTTCTTTTTTCTCTTTTTGGGCCACACCAGGCAGTGATCAGGAGTTACTCCTAGCTCTGAGCTCAGAAATTACTCCTGGTGGTGTTTGGGGGACCATATGGGATGCTGCGGATCAAACCTGGGTAGGCTATGTGCAAGACAATTGCCCTCCTCTCTGTGCTGTCACTCTAACCCATTTCAAACATTTAGCTAGTCAGTAGAGTGTCTTTCAACTTAAGCTTCCGAGCCACAAGCAGGATGCTGTTGTTTGAACACATAAAGAATAAGTCTGTATTGTGAAAGATGCTGTGATTATCTGGTGTCCGAAATCTAGCAAATCAGCTCATAATGTATCACCTTTTTTTTCAAGTTCTAAGTCATGGGTGCTCATCTATAGTTTAAGATCGTCCTGGTGCAGCAAAGAGCCACGAATCCAGTGAGGGATTCATTTCATACATTTCTCACTCTTTTAGTTTTTGCTACTTATTTGAACAACAGTTTTTCGGATTCTCAGTCTTGACCTGCATTCTAATGAAGTCAGCACTGCGGACAAAATAGTTCATTGGCAGGAATGCAGGTCTGGTCCCAGGTGAAATGTGGGAGGCAGAGAAGGCACAAATGCAAGGAAATGCTCTCTCTTTCCCCATGTCCTGGCTCCTTTGGAAAGTTGCAAGCAGGTGAGATGTTCCTACATAGTATGTTAGAACCTTAAGAAGCAGAGTCTAGGGGCCGGGCGGTGGCGCTAAAGGTAAGGTGCCTGCCTTGCCTGCGCTAGCCTTGGACGGACCGCGGTTCGATCCCCCGGTGTCCCATATGGTCCCCCAAGCCAGGAGCAACTTCTGAGCACATAGCCAGGAGTAACCCCTGAGCATTACCGGGTGTGGCCCAAAAATCAAAAAAAAAAAAAAAAAAAACAAAAAAAAAAAAACAAAAAGAAGCAGAGTCTATATACCAAGTAATGTAACCCTTCCCCCAACTTCCTGTTTCCCTAACCTCTTCTTTTGAGATGTTAATCCCACCTGAATGATCAGACTCGCCCACATCTGGGATGGGGCAGGCTGTTTGACATAAAAAATAAAGGAGTCTGGAAGGAGGGAGAGAGAGAGAGAGAAAGAGAGGAAGAGAGAGAGGAGAGAGAGAAAGGAGAGAGAAAGGAGGAGATAGAGGAGAGGGAGAAGAGAGAGAGAGAGAGGAGAGAAGAGAGAGAGGAGAGAGGAGAGAGAGGAGGGAGGAGAGAAAGGAGAGAGAGAGGAGAGAAGTGAGAGAGGAGAGAAAAAAGAGAAGAAAAGAGAGGAGAGAGGGGAGAGAAAGGAGAGAGAAAGGAGAAGGAAAGAGAGGAGAGAGGAGAGAAGAAGCAGAAAGCTTAGCAGAAAAACAGATGTGAAAGAGGAAAAGCATATTTTCTGCAGCTATTACCCTTCTTCATCAGACCCATCGCCTGAGGGGTTAGAAACACGGTGCCTGAGGCGACCTCACCCAACACATGGACTTTACATTTTATATTTTAATCAACAAACAGGGCCATAGCTTTTGATCCAAAGACAAAAATTAGAGGTTACGTGACTCAGCTCCAAATGACTAGAAAATGGAGTTGAGGATTGAAAGGGAATGAGACCACACTCCCTTCACTTCTCCATAAGAACTGTGGCCGCCTATTGGATTCGGCCCTGGAAACATTACTCCCAATTATCTCCTCTTTGGGCATTGGGTGATTGTGTTTTTGCCCCGTGTTAGACATTTAGAACTTATTTCCTCCAACTCGATTAAGTGCAAATTGAGGTCGCGCCTCTCCCATCTCACCTGGCACCAGGCTTGGCAAGTAGCAGGTGGTCAATATTTGTTCCCTTTAATTGAATTCTGTCGCAGGCAGGGCCTTGCTCTCTGCACACAACTTTGACCCTCGCGTTGTGTATTAATGATGCTGTTTCCAGCCGACAAAGACCATGATATCAACTTTTGGAAAATGTCATTTTTCTTCAAAGGAAGTTAGAGTTGACTCTATTGTTTTTTTCGTGATAACTCAATGATCTTTTTTCTGATCCTAAATCATGGTGGGTCAATGGAATCAGCCTGAGACTTTGTTCCCAAATTTGCAAGCTTTATTTGCTGCTTTGTCATGGCCCTTTTCAGTCTATGCAACCAATTGTTGATCATGCAGAATTTCCTTTTTTCGCAAGCAAGCAATTGAGCTCTTTAGAAGTTGAACATAGCAGAGACTTCAGACATCACCTCTAATCTGTAACTGAGTTGCTTGAGAAGTGAGACTCTTTAATTATACCCCTCCTCCATACCTATTTCTTGACCAAACCAATGGATGAACAGCTCCATGTATGGACACCTGGCCAGTCTGTGAGGGCACAGGTTCCCTTTCAAGTACCATTTGCAGATAGCTGACCCATGTGATTTGGGGTTCCTCCAAATAAAGTGCTCGTGACACAGTGCATACTGCGTGTTTGTTTTAGCCATGCAGAGTGTATATGCCATCTGGCCATCGTGCACAAAAATGAAACTTCTTTCATGGCTGTAGGTGCCAAAATGGATTTGTCTAACAGCGATGAGGCCATTTCGGGTTCATGGATATACCTTTGGTGCTGTTTCAAGCACAAAAACTCAAAGTGATGCTCAAATAGTTGATTCTCTCTGTAGAGGTGAAGTAGATACTAGCCAAGGAATGGGGTTACTTCTCTGCTGTGCAATTCTGGCCACCATCTTTCGTGTGGAGAAAAATAGTCTCAAAAAAAAAAAAAAAAAAGGTTGGATTTTTGAAATTTAATTTGAGGCATTTCTTTAAGTCTAGGTTCATAGCACTTCTGAATAGATGGGTGATGAAGATAAAAAATAATTCAGACTTATAGACTGGACTTATTTTCTTTTCTTACTTTTTTGGAGTATATATTTCCTTTACTCTAAAGTGACCCTTAGTGGTACTTGAGGACCACATGTGAGGCCAGTGATTGACCCAGAGTCGGCCACATGCAAGGCCAGCTGCGTATGTCCTGGACTTTATTTCTCAGACCCCATTACATTTCAGTTTATGGAAACCATTATGATTTAAAAATTTCTTCATAATTGTGTTTCAGCTGTATAATGTTTCAGGGATAATCCCACCACCACTGTCCCTCCACCAGTGTTTCCAGAGGATGCCATATGATGCTACCACTCCTTGGCCCCAGCCTGTCAGCAGAATAGCTCCACTTTAAGTTTTGATTGTTACGGTTTTCAGACTCCAATTGTATTTTATTTGTTTTATACTTTATTTAAAGAAGATGCATCATGTAGTTGACATATTGATCATAATACATTTGTTCCAGACAAATGAGAGTAAAGTTATTAAAAAATAGAAAAAAAGAAAAAGGAAGAGAAGAGAGAAAATTTAAAAAAGAAAGAAAAAAGAGGTACAATAGCAAGCATATTTATGAAAATTATTGTATCTCCAATGAAGTCATTAGTATAATGGCAGAGGGTTTAGTAAACTCTTTTTGTTGGTTTGTTTGTTTGTTTTTGGGTCACATCCTGCAGCGCTCAGGGTTATTCCTGGTTCTAGGCTCAGAAATAGCTCCTGGCAGGCTCAGGGGACCATATGGAATGTCGGAATTTGAACTACTGTCTTTTTGCATGCAAGGCAAATACCCTACCTCTAGGCTATCTCTTCGGCCCAAGTAAACTCTTATTGTTAGCTTCAGAACCAAATTTTAAAGTCTCCATTTCTAAGGCATAAATAAGAAAGTTTCTACACTATCTAGAGGTTGGCTTTCCTAGTGAATGTATACCTGGTATACACATCTTCTTCCTCCTTTAACATTACTTGTACGCTGTGTTGCCAAATTCAAAGTCATGCCTCTTTCTTCCTTTCCATAAAAATTTGAGAAAATGATTTACTTATTCCAACCTAAAGGGTGCTCAAGTATATGAACAAACACTGGGAACAAGGTATCAGTGCCAGTGAACAGATAATACTCATTCAAGAGGACCGGGGGTGGGTGGGTGGGTATAATCCTCCCTGGTTGAAGGTATTTGCAGAAAAGATGGTGTAACTCTCCCCCTGTTGTATTCTCTATCTCCAATCATTTATTTTCTGGCAAACTTTGATCTCAACATTTGTCATGCTTGATATTTCCTTTTACACAAAAGCGTTCTCTTAATGCCACTTTATATATCTCGTGCATTTTTGTATTTCTTTCTAGCATAATTTTAGGCACTGTAGAGTTAAGTAATAAGCCTTTTTTTTTTTTTATCTTTTTACCAGGACCAATATCTAGAGCACTTTTCCAATCATTCAAGTCATTGATGCCAAGATCTCACTGCAGGACAAACATAAATACCATCAAAACCAGGGCATGTATCTACTTTTCTGATCAGTGGACCTCCCATTTTCACATATACATTTGCATGCAGTTAAGAAATCATTCATATTTATATTTTATAAATATATTTCATATATTTAGTTTTATAATACACAATGGAGCCTTATGCTTTGCAGCTCTGAGACGTGTTCAGAAGCTTGGGTTTGAAAACTATGTTTCTTATTTATTTGCCTTGTACTCAGCACTAGGGTGTTGGTTCAGAAATCGCCACACAACACTTCTCTGACTCTCTTGAGAGGGGATATTTTTTTCCTCATGCCTACAAGCATTTTCTTCTCTCTGTTGTTGGTGAAAGAGCCTGTGTTGGGTATATTTAGTCCAAATCTATAGAAAATTTGGCAACTCTGCTTACTCAACATATTTCTGAGATAAATAGTAATTTATTGACACTTTTACAATTTGTCATCAAATTTGCTTATAGATCACACTTAGCCAGGCTCAGGGCTTACTCTTGGCTCTGCACTCAGGAATTTTTTCTGGGGCCCATAGTGGTGCCAGGAATTGAACTGGGGTAAACCACTTACAAGACAAATGCCTTATTGCTTACTTACTTACTTACTTTCTCACACAACTTGAAGTAAGTAACTTACTTCAAGTTGTGTGAGAAAACTGGACAGCTAGAGAGAATGGATTAGAATTTTATGAATTTTATAAATGTTCATGAGGAGTCAATCATCATCTCAGAGAACTGTAGAATGCTTTATATTTCTTTCAAAACTGTTCAATGGATAAGATAGCATATTCTTCAGGTCATCATGTATAGAAAATAGTAAAATATTTATATTATAGTCATCTTGCATAGCTTGGAATGCCAGTTTATAGCAAGACAATATTTAAATAATCTAGTTAGAAGCTACTCATTCACATGGGACTCTGGTTTTCTCTTTGAGTTTTATAGTTTCACTGGACTTTGGGAATATAGAGATTATGGTTGATTGGCAGAAGCTAGTTATTATCCAGTTTTGTGAGGTTTCCATTCTTTTTCTAGAATCTCTTCCATTCTTTTAAACAAATTACCTGACTGCAAAGGAGTGGTACATAGCCCAGAGACATTTTATCCTCCCTTTATCCTTCCCCCATGGCCTCATGGATCAAGTCATCTTGAAGATGATTTTGGTGATTAGTTTCCGATCTGTGCATTTGTCCATGGACTTGTGCATGAAATGGTTTTCCATTGCTTTTGGGAGATGAAATTATTCCTTCTGAGAACCAGAAAAGTGTCATTCATTGTGGATAAAAAATATGCAGATGATAGTGAAGATGGCCCAGGTGGGAAGATGAACATGTTTTCTTGCTTCTCCCTCAATAGGCATGTAGCTTTGAGGATGAGCTTGTGGTAGAGAATTACAGTATAGAGTTTGAACATTCTGAATGCTACCCTAACACCCCATAACTTGGCTTTGGTTGTTTTAAATTATAATTCAGAATTCAACTTCAAATAGTTTTAAATTCTGAAAGAGCTGCTGAGAGAGTGGGGGAATGAAATGAAAGTTGAAGATAAGACTGTTCTGGGGTTTTGTCAGGCAACAGTCAAATCTGATTAGGAAAAAGAATGAGAGTCAACTTCTCGCTGAGGACTAGAAACCAAATCTCTATAGATGGTGCCATCTGGCATTTGGACATTGAGCATGGTGAATATTCTCTCATGGGCTTAGTTTTTATTTTTTTCTTTAGTCATTTTAGAGATGTGGAGTCATAGATTCAAACATCTAAATGGCATCGCCAGCTTTCTACCAGCTATTATCAAAATGATCATTATTCATACTCCCATTATTCTCTTTTTTGGTTTCTGAGTCACACCCAGCATTGCTCAGTAGTTACTCCTTCCTTCCTTCCCTCCCTCCCTCCCTCCCTCCCTCCCTCCCTCCCTCTTTCCCTCCCTCCCTCTCTACTTCCCTCCTTCCTTCCTTCGTTCCCTCCTTCCTTCGTTCCCTCCTTCCTTCCTTCCTTCCCTCCCTCCCTCCCACTCTCCTTCCTTCCTTCCTTCCTTCCTTCCTTCCTTCCTTCCTTCCTTCCTTCCTTCCTTCCTTCCTTCCTTCCTTCCTTCCTTCCTTCCTTCCTTCCTTCCTTCCTTCCTTCCCTCCCTCCTTCCCTCCTTCCTTCCCTCCCTCCTTCTCTCCCTTTCTTGTACTCTGTCATATGAAAGTAAAGTAACTAAAAAAATTTCAAAGGAAAAACAAAAACCCAGCTTCCTTGTCTTGGAGTTTTAAAGTACAAACATTCTATTAAAATAGTACAACCTCATGAAAGATGTTTGGGGTTTAATAGAAAAATATCAGCTCAGATATTCTTCTTTTTCCATTTGGCCTGTCTCGTGTATGTTAAATTTGATCTCTTCTTCTGCATACACAATTAAACTGTATTCATAAGTTCATATCATGACTTTTTCAACAATGATTAGATTCATAAAAACACTTCTGAATCTGGTTTTTAAGGGCTGCGTAGAGTCCACTTAATAGATATATGAGTTTGCATTTTTTTTCACAAATCACATGGGCATATAAATATTTTATAGCTAATCCTGCAGCTCATGTGTTATGCTGGATCTCTCTCCTAGGAATAGGATCCTTCCAGTCAGATCTGTAGTGAGATGAGACCGGCTTGGCCAGTAAATACTCAAATGGCCATGCTGCCTGAGGGCTAGGGATAAGATTGCATGTTTGTCTACATCAGGAGGAAATGGGGGCCCACAGGACCCAATGCACACCCCATCTTTGGGACAAAGGATACATAAACCTCTCCTTTTCTAAACAAAATGTTAGAGTTGGGAGAAATGGAAAGATCCCAGGGAGTGGAGTGAGTGTAGTGGCTAAACTGCTTGGGCTCAATTCCAGACTTCCCCCATAAAGATCCCTAAGCACTGCACTCATTTCCTAGTGCAGGGCCAGGAGTAAACCCTGAGCACTGTCAGAGAAAGCCCCCAAACAAAACAAAACAAAAACAAAAATACCATGCTTAAGGATGTCCAAAATTCCTTTCCATAGAAGTGTTTTAGGGAAGAAGAAAGTTGAAAGACAATGGAAAGTACATTTTATACCAGTGATAAAATCCATTCAAAACGGTGTTGTTTGGGTAGTTTATAAATTGTGTAGATCTTTCACAGAATTTAAATTTGGAACTATATCTTTGGATATATATGAAGGACAATCTGATTTACTTATTTTAGGAGCAATAATGGTGTCCAAAATGGGTCAGGAATTTTATAAAAAAACAAACCACTCTAGTTTTACTCTGTGAAATGCCTGCTAGGAAATACAAACACTGAACCGAGTAAGGGGCTATAATCTAGTCCTGTTGGGAAAAAAGGGACATGCTATGCTTTATGAAATATCTCTGCTGTCCTGGCATGGAGGTGACATCATGCTCCTTTTGAAATCTTCTTCCTCAGTTTGGTAAATGAAAACATATTTGCTCCTACTTCCTTCCTCCGATGGGTCTTCAGTGCTGCCTTTGGTCTTTCTGCTCTTATCTGCCTTCGCTTTGGTCCTTTCTTCCCCCATCAGCCCTCTCCTTTTGATGTGCTTTCCCCTCCAATTTCCACTCCCTTCTTCTTTCATTCCAGACTTCCTCCTTTGTTTCTCTGCTCATGCCTTTTCTCCACTGTCCTAGGATCCTTCTTTTGAAGCAAATAGTCTCATCAATTGTAAAAGAAAAAACCAACAAAACAATAAAAAGAAGGGAGAAACAATGTTAGATGTTTTCTCTCGGCCTACAAATAACACACACACACATACACACACACACACACACACGGATTAAACTATTTTTTATGAATTTTCTTAAGAGTTTTGCAGGAGTCTTTGATCTGTGTGGCTTTCCTGTCCACGAGTCTCTTTTGAAGAGCCAGAAGGACGCTGATGACTAGTGCTGTTTGCACTTCCTGATTGATATTTGGATTCAAAGAACTTCTTGAGAGAAAACTGACAGGGCAAACTTCCTCCCATGAAGAGAGTGGGCTGGTTCCGATCAATAGGAAGAAGATGCTGGAAAGATCAACTGTGGCCCCTGAAAATAAGGAATAGTTCAGAAGAGGGTGGTGTGTGTGGGTCCCTCAGGTCCCACCTTGGTTCTTAATTTAAGTCAAGGCCCATGTGTTTTTCCTGCTCTGTCCATCAGGATCTATGCACAGTGACTGAAGCTTCTGTTAATACCCTTAGTAACTGTAGCCGCTCTACTTGTCTGCCTTGATTTGAATCACCAATAAACTCTGAGTCCTGATAAAGTAGTAGCTTTAGGCTTATGGCTTGACTTCTGCCAGCAGTGAACGCTGAGCACTGCCAGATTGTGCCCCCCATCAAAGGAAAAAATAACAGTGCAATAAAATTGATCTGCTTTCTTTGATGTTGTATAACACTAGTGACTGTGATATTTCTCATACATACTATGATTCCAAAAAATATCTATCAAGTACTTTTTAAGATTTTTTTGTTTGGTTTTTGGGCCACTCCCAGCTATGAACTCAGAAATTGTTCCTGACTCAGTGGACCATATGGGATGCCGGGGGATCGAACCGTGGTTCATCCTGGGTCAGCCATGTACAAGGCAAATGCCCTACCACTGCACCACTGCTCTGGCCCCAAGATTTTTAAGTTTTTTTTTCTTTTTAAAGGAAAACAGTTTTCAGTTTTAAAGATTTAAGTATAACACCAACACCACACATCTGACAACAGGGCTTATTCAGTTTTTGCCTTTTTTTTTTTTTTTTGGCCACACTGGTGGCACTCAGGGTTTACTCCTAGCTCTGAGCTCAGGAATCACTCCTACCAGGTTCTGGATCCATTAGGGATGCCAAGAATCAAATCCAGTCAATGGCATGCAAAGCAAACTCCCTCCCCCCTGTGCTATTGCTCCAGCCCCTATTGAGTTCTTTTGATTTGCTATAGTTACTTCAAAAGCTGACTGCGTGCATGTGCCTCGGCATCCTAAAGAAATATCTAGAAATACTCAAAGGAAAACCTCCATTTTGTTAGGGGAAATTCTTCTTTCAGGTTCACAGCAAGGTTACTACTGTGTGAGCTAAGGAAGCCATATACTCTTTGGGGTGGATGGAAAAGTCCAAGAATGGAACCTGGTGTTTGCTAAAAACTCTGCCTACTGTTCACAATTCTATGCATCCATCTCAGCAATAATTTTAGTTTTGTGAAAGTCTTCTCTTTCTCTTCTCTCTCTCTCTCTCATTCTTTAGTTAAGCCAGGTATTGCCAATGAACTAAGACACTGACCCAATTTGTAGTATTTAATGGAAGGGGGTGTATCAGATTAATTATTGTCCTCATGGGTATTTACAACAATATATTAATGGAAGCATCAGGAGGAGGATGTGATTTTGTTATGATTATTAATTGAATTGGTCTCTTTTAATTAAAATTTAAGTAAATATGTTTATTATTATGTTATATATTATTAATACATATTATCTGTTTACTTATTATTATTCAATTTATTAAATTGAATTTAATATCTTTCTCATCTTTTTTTTAAGTTCCCTTTTTGGGTAACATAGTGTTGTAGGAGTGTTCACTTTCAGTTTTGCTGTTGAGTTCCTTCATCTCTAACATCGTCAAAGTGCCCAAGATGTACCACCATCACCTTTACATTCCTTCTAGTCTGCCTCTTTCTTCCTCATTCCTCCTTGCATTGCTTAGGAAAATAATTTCTCAATCTGAGCATGAGTTTTACCAATCTCATTTCATTTGACATTGTTCATATACTTGTTTTGTTGCTCAACGTACCATTCCTTTGCCTTGTTGCTTGATGTGTGCGATCACCAGATCTTTGTTCTTCTTCCTTGACTTACCTCACCTTGCTTGATGTCACCCAGTTCCATCCCAGTGGCAGCAAAGAGCCACTTGTTTTATAGTGTGTAATAGTCCTTTGAGTACATATATCACAATTCTTGATCCTTTCCTCTGTCTTTGGACATTTGAACTATTTCCATACCCTGGTTATTCTAACGACTGTGCTATATGGAGGTGTGTATTTTTCTTTTTCAATGAATGTTTCTATATTTTTGGAGTGTCAAGCATGTGAAAATCTCAGCAAGTGGAATTGCTGGGTCATAGGAAAGCTCTACTCATTTTTGTAGAAGTCTCCATGTTCTTGGAGCTAGAGGCTAACCCAGATAACATTTCTACCAAGAGTTAAAGTGGGTTGCAGGTGGTATTTTGTAGTTTGAAGGGCTCCTACATTGGGTAGGGCAGGCGCGAGAGTTTAACAAAGAGGCAACTCAGAACATTTAAGACAAAATTTGTCCAGCTCTAAACAAACACAGGAAAGACCCTCATTTCTATTCTCTCTCTTCCACAACCTTTTCTCTCCCTGCCTTTTTTATATAATGAGTGAGTGGCAGGAAGATGCTCTCCAAACAATCTGGGCCTTATAACCCTCATCACTAGCATTCGAAGAATAGAAATGTGCATTTGAAAGTATTTTAATATATTTTACTAATCTGCATATATGCATAAGATGCAATTTACTCTTCAGTTACTTTTTTCTTGAACAAACTGAAAACAATGCCAGACAAATATAAATTAGAATGACCTAGAGGCTAACACATTTGCACCTCTCTCCTTACTATATTCACCAAAGAACTTCACACTAGAATACACATTCTTTTGATGTAAATATAAACTCTGGCTGTTGGGTTGAGCCTTCTTCATGACCTATAACCCCCCACCCTGGAGTCAGTGTGTGGAGTCTTAAATACATGCTAATTGCACCAAGGGGGTTATTTGAATAGTGGAGTTGAGCTTGATTTTTTGTGAAGCCAAATCATTGTATTAAATGCAAATTAAATTTACTAAAAGCAAAATCATTTTCTTAAAAGAAATTCGGAGAAATATGAGGGGAGAAAAAGAGAAAGTTAATGTGTTAAGGAGAAAACTTGGGCTTCTCTGGAATCAGGAAGAAGCAGAGGAAAGAGAGAGAAATTTATATTCAAGAGAGAACAAGGGCTTCTCCAGAGATGAGGAACTTGGGATGAAGAACAGGGGACTTGAACTTTTGAAGGAAGAATTTTGAGGGCAGGGCAATGACAATGGGTGGAGTGCTTGCGATGCATGTGGCCACTCTGAGTTCAGTCTTTGGCATTGCATAGAGTCCCCTGAGCCCCTTCAGAAGTGATCCATGAGCAAAGAGCCAGAAGTAAACCATGAGAACTGCTGGGTGTGTCCCTCTAATAAAAGAGAATCTTGAAGAAAATAATGCAAAATACTGTAATATGCTGTGAGGTAAAAAGAGACCTTCCAAACAATTCCCATTGTGTGTTTTCCCTTTGCCTTTCATCTGGCTTTTTCTCCTCCCCTGAAAGGAGGGTCTTTGTTTGGATCTCAATAAATGGGAGGCAGGATAGCTTAGTGGTGAGCTGCCTCTTAGGCTTGTGGTTCCACGTGGTGGAGCAACTGACTTGTGGATGAACAGCTTGCAGTGTGGGTTTCCTGCCTGCTATAAATTCCGTATCTGTATGGATTACTTATTGCTGAGGATTACTTCTAGATCAGCTTCTCCTATTATTCCTGGATAGGGGTTATGGGGTTTCCCCTTTCCTCATTGGGGACTGTGAAACGTTCAACCCGAATTGCTACAACATGCCATTTGTGTATTGTTGAATCAGTATTAATTCCATATAATTTCATATCAATTACTTTACTTAAAGACCATGTATTACATAGTTGACATAGTTGATCATAATACACTTGTTTCCAGGTAATTGAGAAAGAAATTTTAAAGAAAAAAAAAAAAAGAAAAGGAAGAAAGGAAAAAAAGAGACAGCAACAACAGGAAAATTTGTGAAAGTTATTGTATCTCACAATCAGGTCATTAAGTCATTGTCAGAGGGTTTATTAATCCCTTGTTGCTAGTAGGTTATTCTGTGACATTTTTGTTTCTGAGCATTAGCTGGTTTCACATACACATAGGCATTTAAATTAGCATGCTCATATGGGGTGGTCATATTAAAAAATATTGGTGTTGTCTTGTTGGCAATTTTGACTGTGTGATCCAGTAATTCCAAGCACTATTCTTGGTATTACAATTTTTGTGGGTGTGATTTTGGCTACCAGGTCTTCGGAAAGTAGGAGAAAACAGGTGAGGACTAGGGCTAGAAGTGGGAGATGGTGGCTGTACTCACTCCCCAAAAACCCTGGTGATGTCAGCCAAATTCTGGCATACCGGTGTTTTGGTCAGATTGATGTCTCTGTAGAGAACCTTAGAGGATGGATGAGGCAGGCCCATTGATAAAGAGGTGACTGTGGGTGATGGGTGCAGCTGGTGAGTCTTTGGTTGGGTGGGTTTTTGGCCCATCTCTCATCCCAAGATTGCCAACTTTCAAGCTGTGTGGCTGGTTTAATAATTTTTTATGGCTTAGTTTACATCTCTCTGGAGAATAGATTGAATTGATGGATCTGGCTTAATGTAGACATGGCAACTGCCTATTTCCATATAATTTTAATGAATCCTTTCCCAAGAATTATTTGTAGGAATAGGTCGCTTAAAACCAATTATAAAAAATTAAGATCCTCTTTGCATCTCATTGTATTAGAAATCAACAAATTTGAAAATTAATATCTATATTGTTCATTATCTTCTCTTAAAGAGTTGAAAACTGAAATTTAATTATAGAAGATGAGATTTACTAATTGATCTCTCTAGAGCAAACTCTTGAGGAATAGAATATAAATGAAGAGATTTAGGAGAAAGGTCTGATGCTTTAATACAAATTTATGAAAATGCAAGTTATATATGATTCTCTTATATATTCTAGCAATTTTATGATTCCTTTAGATTAAAAATCTCTATAATAATAATTCATACTTTCTTATGTTAATGTAAATGCTAGAATTAAGTATGATTTTGGAAGTGACTAATTGCTAGAGTTTCTCAGACCCAGAAATCTGAATAGGTGGGACCAAATACAATGCTTTTTTCATGCTCATGAGTATAGCAAGCCTTTAATTTTGGGGAGATGGAACATTAGTGTGAGAAAGGGCAAGCATGAGCAAATGCTTGTTTACTTTCAGGATCCTTAGCTGGGGAGTTGGCAGAGATGCCTCTGATTTAGAACTAATTTCAACTCTCCTTACAAGAGCTGCCAGTTTTCAGAGAGAAGAGTAGAGAGTCAGACCTATATAGTACGCAGTACTCTCAAGTATCTCCCAGCTTTTTGGAGCAGAGAAAAGTGATTAAATGTTGCTTCTGTGGAAGAACTGATTAATTTTCCTTGAATTTGCTTTTTACACTCCTGAGAGAAATAAGCCCATATGCAAGTTACAGCTGTGTAAGATCTCATCCTCTTCTTGATCACACAAAAAGTGTGTACCGGACTTTTAAGATTCTCTAACTCTCTATCCTTCCATACCAAGTTGAGAATCTGTAAGGCAGATGTTCTTCAGCCTTATGGACATAGTCCATGTGCCTCCAATTATTCAAGTCCTCTAGCTCCCCTCAGTAAATCATCCGGCTCCACTGCCTTCCAAAAAGAACTCCAGGGAATGGAGAACAGTGGTCTTTGTTGGAATTGAGATGGAGGGAAGCAGCTGTGGGGTTTCCTCCTCCAGTCTCCAGTGCCGCCCAACTTAACGCCATCCACATCTTTGATCTTGGAATGAAACTCAACGCAACACATTCTTCCTGTGAAAAAGATAAAAGAAAAAGGCACAGCCTTCAGAGGTAGTTGCAGTCACTGACTTGTCCAGGTCATTTAGTCTCGAGAGCATGAGAACATTTTTATCTGGAGGTTCATGTGACCCACGATTCCCCCCCCCCTCATTTGGGGGCTTCCCACACAGAGGTCAAGTTGAAGGTACATGCACTGGAAGCTAAACCCTGGCCCCCCACACCTACCTCAGGCTGGGGTGTGTGTCTAAGTACCAGTTCTTCCCTAATTCAACTGGTGTTTCCAGCAGCCCCTTCATCTCTTGCTCACTCCTGCTTCCTGTCACCCACCTTTGAAGGGAATTTCCCTTTAGGGATTCAACTAGAAGTTGCTGAAAATGTTTCTAACTTTTGAGAACTTGAAAAGTACTCTCCAGACACTTCTCTCTTGCTATGACTCTTTAATTCCTCTTTCACAGTATGCCTCTTGCTACTGTCTGCCAGGTGCCCTGGAAAAACTAATTAGACACAGGGGGAGAACATTTTACTTTCAGTCAAGGGAATATTCCTCAAGGGAAAATCACCGTGGGGTCCCGAGAAATAACAATGTCTGATGGGCTTGGTTTTCAAAGAACTTGAGTGAACTCTCTGATTGTTGGGTTCTATTCAGAGCTTGTCCATAAGGTTACAAGGCAAATATACAGTTGGAGCGGTTCTTTCTTTCTTGGGGCAATTTTAAAACATTTTTATTTTTTTTATCTGGTATGAAGGATTATTTGAGGCCATACCCAGTGGTGCTTAGGGAGCCATACTGCTGCCTCTTTGCTCCGGGTGTGATGTTGGTGATCGCACAGTGGAGTTGGCCACATTCAGGGTAAGTATTTAAACCCCTATTCTGTCTTCTGATGTCCCAAGGGAAATTTTTTTATTTTAACCAAATTTTCTAAACTTCGGATATTAGCTAAAATGAGAGGGGGGCCCTGAAGATGAACCTGATTTTTGGTCTTTTCAATAGATGAGAAAATTCAATTTTCTTTTCCTTTTTAGAAAGACTGAATGTTTTGAAGAGGATTTTGTCCTTTGGTAAGAGAGATTAATGACACTTATTAATAAAACTAATTTCTTCTTTTGCTTGAATCAGACTATTTATATATTTCTGTATAGAATGAGATTGAGGGAGAGTCTTTGCAGAGGAGAGACCCCCTGAATCACTTATATGTCTCTTTGGGGCTCACTCTACTTATGTGTGGATACACCTTTCTGGCACCTCTGGACCTGATCAATTGTAATAAAGACAACTTCTTTGCTTATCCCAGGATTTCCCAGCATCTGGTCCCTGCAGAATTGACCCAATGACAGTCCCTTCTTCAGGATCAAGTGGGGTCTAAGTTGGATGAGCAAAAGCAATTAGCATTTATTATGATGAAATGAGCTGCAACTTCATGGAGGACTAATCTCTGTTTCTCTCTTTTTGAACTAATTTATTTGGAGGTACTGAGGAGTACTGAAAAGAGAAGGCAATGATAGGAAGAAAAAAAGGAAGAAAAAAGAAAGAAAAAAGCAGGAAAGAAAGAATGAAAGAAAGAAGAAAGAAAGAAGAAACAAAGAAAGAAACAAAGAAACAAAGAAAGAAAGAAAGAAAGAAGAAAGACGAAAGAAAGAAAGAAAGAAAGAAAGAAAGAAAGAAAGAAAGAAAGAAAAAGAAGAAAGAAAGGAAGCAAGGAAGGAAGGAAGAAAGAGAGTAGGTGCTCAGGAGAGAGCACAGGTTTCTCCAAAGATGGAGAGAGTGCCATTACATAACCCTGCATATCAGGATAAAAGTCCATGTCTTGGGGTTGGAGAGCTGGCACAGCGGTAGGGCATTTGCTTTGCATGCGCTAACCTAGGATGGACCATGGTTTGATCCCCTGATGTCCCATATGGTCCCCCAAGCCAGGAGCAATTTCTGAGCGCATAGCCAGGAGTAACCCCTGAGTGTCACCAGGGTTTTTGTCCCCAAAACAAACAAACAAACAAACAAAAAACAAAAAAAGAAAGTCCATGTCTCAAGAGGGGAGATGAAGCAACATATGTTTGGACACCATGTACCTAAGCAACATATATGTGCTGAGCATGAGTCTCTTGCTAAGTCCTGACTTGGTGGTCTGACCTCTGGTTTTGAATTAGTACTGTATTTTGCCACATAATCACCACACTCCTTGTCCATTCCCCAAATTACTTTTCTGACTTTTTTTTTTATCATGTAATGGTTGCACATATAAATCTGTTCATTACACTGCCTAAAAGGCAAACAGAGCAGTATGTATTTACCTGTGACAAGTTACAAGTGCCTTTTTTTCAACCACTTAGCCAAGAGACTGAAATCTTTGGACATGCACATGGCCACTGTGTGTAAGACTGCTTGCCTTTCTTTGTTTTGCTTTGTTTTTTTTTTTCCTTTAAATAAAACTTTATTGCTTGCCATTGTAGAACTATTAGCCACATGGGTAATGAAGAGATGCGGCTTTCTACCATGTGAAAACAGTTGCCAAAGCTTTGAAAGGACAGAGATTTTTGAATGCAGTCACTGGATCTAAATTTTGAACATGCTTCGTGTACTAATGAGGTGATGAAAGACTGGGGCAGAGTAAAGTAGTAAACATGTCTCAGGATGGTGTACTAGATCTTAAAAACAGCAATAGTAGTTCGGAGTCTTCAGGCATCGAAGTTAAAACTTTTAAGTCCTTGCTTCATAGCACTCTAGTAAATTTCCTCAAGAGTATTATTTTAACTATAATGCACAAATCAAATAACAATTAATATGTTAACTTTGTGCGGACTGGAAAAAATGCTTGCTAATTTGCCAATAAGGAATGGTATATACACATTGGAACTATTCAGGGTATTTTTTTTTTTTTTTAGTATGTCTGCACAAGAAGTCCATGGAAAAAGTTTTAAAATAACTAATTAAAACGTTTCATGCCTTAGCTACACCCTGTTATTTAAATATAAAATATAAAATCCTAGTGTTGGGGTGGGTGAGGCCTTTCTCGGTTCGGGCTGGCACCTGTAGCCAACTTCAGCTGTCGGGTCTGATAATTGCAGGATAACGGTGGAGAAACGATCCACAGGCAGTCGGATGAAGTTTCAGGAGTTCTCCAACTTCATTTCACAGCCCGAACTGCCATGTGTGTTTCTCCACATGGCTTTTAAGCTAAGTTTTATAAAGCAGCCTCCTTCATTGTCCTCCATCCATCCTAGCTGCGTCTGCTCTCTCTCCCTTCCTGCTTCTTTTTTCTTTGTTCCTTGCTGCCTTTTCTTTTCTTCTCCTCCCACAAGGAAACACTTTAATTACCAACCGAAGACCCCTCCAAGCTGTGGGTGGGTCTGACCATCCAGGTGATTTTAACGTATGCAATTGGGGTAGGAGTAACAATACCCAGCTTTTTGCAGAAATATTTGGCCTAACATCTTCCATGATTATTCAGTATCCCAGTTCTATGCAGTGACTGAAATCCAAACTCAACGCTAGCTGACTTATTTCTAATTCTCATTCATGCATTCAGCCAGGATCTATTCTCAGCATTCTCCTGTTCAGACCCTAATGGAATGATTTTTACTTCTTTCTTTCTCCTGCCTGAAAAAGACTATGTTGAATTCTTGTTACCTTCACATATTACTGGAATTCATGCATGTGCTACGGGGTTTAAAGGCAAGACCTGAAGTGACTTTGATGCGAGTGTCTATAAAATCCAACTTTATCCATTTAGAAAAGCATGTCAAGTTGGAAGAAAATCATAAATTTTCTTTTTTTATTTTTTCTTTTTGGTTTTTGGATCACACCGGGCAGCGCTCAGGGGTTACTCCTGGCTCTACGCTCAGAAATCGCTCCTGGCAAGCTCAGGGGACCATATGGGATGCTGAGATTCGAATCACCGTCCTTCTGCATAAAAGGCAAAAGCCCTAATTCCATGCTATATATCTGGCCCCAATTTTTCATTATTTTTTTTCTGATTTTTGCCCTGTGTTCAGGATGGAATAAGCTAGGGAGAAAATGAAAAGACCGTGTTAAGTGATTCATCTAGGGAACATTACACTGGTGCTAAGGAAAGTGGGTTCTTATGATTTATTTTATTTTTTTTTTAATTTTGTTTTTGTTTGTTTGTTTGTTTTTGGCCACACCAGGCAGCGCTCAGGAGTTACTCCTGGCTCTACTCTCAGAAATCGCTCCTGGCAGGCTCAGGGGGGCCATATGGAATGCTGGGATTCTAAACACCGTCCTTCTGCATGCAAGGCAAACACTCTACCTCCATGCTATCTCTCCAGCCCCAATTCTGGGACTCTTGACTGGGTAGGGTGGGCAGGAAAAAATTTCAAATCTAGTTTCATGACCCCAGATAGAGCTGTGTATTTAAATGAGGATGGTCACCTAAAATCTTAGAAATTTGTCTTATATTTATTTCCTGATTCCCCCCCACCCCGAATTCTTATTAGACAATTTGACTTGTACACTGAATTCGTATATCTATGTACCTGGAGTTGTGCAAAAATTTATTGCATATAGAGAGGGTCACAAATAGAAGCCCGTGAAAAATATTTTTGCAGCTGGGTTGGGTGTCAGTTTCTGGGCATTTCTCTGGTGATATGAGATTTTGTTTCCTTCTGTGCCCATTTTGAGTAAGTTGAATCTTCTCTTCCTATTTCCTTTATGCGCCCAGGAAAATTTCATGGCCTTCTAAGCATGAAGAAAAGTCGACCATATTTTGTAGAGTAAATATTGTCTTTTCCTCCCATTTTCTTTCCAAAGTGCTCCTACATACTTCAGTCAAAAGCAATTTTCCCCGTCTTTGTCTGCCTGATCATAACATGTACTTCACTTTACATTATATAGCAGCCTCCAAGCCCTTGGTTTGAGTCTTCCAGGCACTGGGTCCAGGCTACTCATGGAAGTAATAAGAAACCTCTCCACATGATTGTTGAAAAATGACAGAAAATTCTATATCTAAAATCATTTTAATATATTTTTATTTTATTTTTATGAAAAGTTGAGGACATTCCAGAAAGATCATTCCACTAACTCTCTTTTATCCGTTCCTGTCACAATTTATGGACAATATCAACATAATTATTTATGACTTTTAATTCTGTGTTGATTATTTTTATTTTTATCGTGTCCTTTTCTTCTGCTAGGATGCCAACCAGGAGGTTCCCTTCTTTGATTCCCATTTCTGACAGTTATTTTCTTTGCCTTGACAGTTTTGAAGCATGCCTGCCAGGTGCTTTGAAGAATGCTTCTCAATTTTTGTTTGTATTTTTTTTTTTATTAATGCTTGGACCAGGGTTATAGGCTCTTGAATGGAAGACCAATAAAGGACCATTTTCATCCTGGTGGCTCAGGGGTAGGTACTGTCAATATGAAGGATCACTTCTTGTTAAATGTGGTCATCTGGCTGAGGTAGAGATTGTCAGTTTTCTCTATCGTATAGATTTGATGGCCTCAACTTTTTATAGTTTTTATTTTGGAAAAATTTTACTATCTGTGACTGAAGGGGTAGGGAGCTACAAGCCACCTTCTAGAAGTTGTTCATGTATACAAAGTATTTTAAACTTATCTCCATAGAAAAATGATCTATTATCTCCATTTATTTCCTCTTTTACGTATAATAGAGATTCGATCTCACTTACTTAAATTAGATATGTCATAAATAATATAGATTTTAATATAGTCTTTTACATTGCAAATAATCCAATTAACTTTTTTTTGTTTTGGTTTTTGTTTTTTGTTTTTTGGGTCACACCCGGCAGTGCTCAGGGGTCACTCCTGGCTGTCTGCTCAGAAATAGCTACTGGCAGGCACGGGGGACCCTATGGGACACCGGGATTCGAACCAACCACCTTTGGTCCTGGATCGGCTGCCTGCAAGGCAAACGCCGCTGTGCTATCTCTCCGGGCCCCCAATTACCTTTTTAAGTTACTAGATCAATTTCTAGAAAATAAAAATTAATTCCTGTGTCTTCTTAGTCTTCAATCGTCCAACCTTAAGGATGCCTCCCTGTAGATCTACTAATTGACTAAAAAAACTGAAATGAGAATGAAGGTATTGATATCTATAATTATAATTTTTACACATCTGGCAGCACTCTGGGATTCTGGCTCTGTGCTCAGAAATTATTCCTGGCTGGCTCAGAAAACCATATGGGATGCCAGGAATCAAACCCAGGTCAGCTGCATGCAAAGCAAGCTCCCTACCCTGTGCTTCACTTTGGCTCCTATAATCATATTCCTAAACAGTCTAATATCATCGTATTATATTGAACTTCCGAGAAAGAAGTTATTAATTAAAAGAAAAACAACCATGATTCAGCCATGCCATTTGCGGGTGGATGAACTTGGGACTGGAAGAAAAATGTATGGCACCATCTGTGAATAAGACCCCATTTTTCTAAATTCTAACATGACTTACACACTTTGGTTGATTGGATTCTGGACAATGTCTCTAAGTCTTCTTTTTTTAAAGTCGGCTGTTTAATTGTGTAAGAGGTGGTTGGAGGTAGATTTGATTTAGGGTTTATCTATCCTAGGTATGTGAGGTTACCCAAATATGGTAGAGATGTTGCAGTTTAGTTTGGTGGGGTTTTCCTTTGGTTTGCGGGCTATATATTTTCTAAGGGAGAAAGAAGTTGGGCCTGGTCTGCTTAAGACTGTCTGGTTTAGCCTGAAGTGTCATCGGGGTTTGTGGGGCAGAGGTTACAATCAGATCCCTCTGATCTCTCCTCATCAGGAGGATGGATTTCTGACAAACAGTGGCTAGCTGCTCCAAAAGGAGGCCCTTTACATGCAAACTGATTTTAAAACATGTTTCCCCCTGCTTCTCATTCACACTAAAAAAAAATTAGGGTCCGTAAAATTGGGGTGATGAGTGCTTATGGGGGGGTCGCACCCAGCTTACCTTTGCCAGAGGGGAGGGGGCTTCTAGTCTAAAAAGTCTTTACTCAACACAGTTTAGTTAAATTTGTATTTATTGGCAAACAGAGGCCTTGAAAGAGATTTATGTTTTATTTTATTTTATTATTATTATTATTTTTCTTTTGGATTTTGGGTCACACCCAGTGACGTTCAGGGATTACTCCTGGCTATGCACTCAGAAATCGCTCCTGGCTTGGGGAAACATATGGGATGCTGGGGGATCGAACAGTGGTCTGTCCTGGGTCAGCCACATGCAAGGCAAACATCCTGGGTCAGCAGCATGCAAGGCAAGTGCCCTACCTCTGAGCCATCGCTCCAGCCCCATCTGTTTTATTTTTTATTGAAGCAACCATTGATTTCCAAAATTGTGAATGTTTTCTATGCTTTTAGGGTACCATGTTACACATCACACACAGCAGTAAAGTGTCTGGGACTCTCCCACTGTCTCTTGGGTTCTTTCAGTCGTCTTCCCAGACCATCCTCCTTAGTAATCTGAATTCTATGATCAGTGTTTAAGTGTTTCTTTCTGATTATTTTCTACTCCCTTTCTAAATTTATTTATAAATAACACGAATGAAATTATATGTATTTTATTTCTCCTTATGAATTATTTAGCTTAAAATAATTCCATCCATAATGTCGCTAAAGAAGATGTTAGATATTTTCTAGTTGAATTGTTCCTATTGAATATATATATTTATATATCTCACATCTTTCTTACCAGCCTTCTGTTATTGAGCACTTGGATTGCTTTCCAATTATGATCATTTTAATAGTGCTTCAATGAACAGAAATGTGCACATAATCTACTCAAATCAGTATTTCTGGGTTCTCTAGATAGATAGATATAGTATCTATATCTATATAGATATACCAGTAGAATTTCTGGGTCACATGATGAATCTATCTTATCATTTTTTTTTAAATTTTATTTAAACACCTTGATTACATACATGATTGTGTTTGGGTTTCAGTCATGTAAAGAACGCCACCCATCACCAGTGCAACATTCCCACCACCAATGTCCCAAGTCTCCCTCCTCCCCACCTAACCCCTGCCTGTACTTTAAACAGGCTCTCCATTTCCCTCATACATTCTCATTATTAGGAAAGTTCAGAATGTAGTTATTTCTCTAGTTAAACTCATCACTCTTTGTGGTGAGCTTCCTCTGGTGAGCTGGAACTTCCAGCTCTTTTCTCTTTTGTGTCTAAAAATTATTATTGCAAGAATGTCTTTCATTTTTCTTAAAACCCATAGATGAGTGAGACCATTCTGTGTTTTTCTCTCTCTGGCTTATTTCACTCAGCATAATAGATTCCGTGTATATCCATGTATAGGAAAATTTCATGACTTCATCTCTCCTGACAGCTGCATAATATTCCATTGTGTATATGTACCACAGTTTCTTTAGCCATTCATCTGTTGAAGGGCATCTTGGTTGTTTCCAGAGTCTTGCTATGGTAAATAGTGCTGCAATGAATATGGGTGTAAGGAAGGGGTTTTTGTACTGTATTTTTGTGTTCTTAGGGTATATTCCTAGGAGTGGTATAGCTGGATCATATGGGAGCTCGATTTCAAATTTTTGGAGGAATCTCCATATCGCTTTCCATAAAGGTTGAACTAGACGGCATTCCCACCAGCAGTGGATAAGAGTTCCTTTCTCTCCACATCCCCGCCAACACTGTTTATTCTCATTCTTTGTGATGTGTGCCATTCTCTGTGGTGTGAGGTGGTATCTCATCGTTGTTTTGATTTGCATCTCCCTGATGATTAGTGATGTGGAGCACTTTTTCATGTGTCTTTTGGCCATTTGTATTTCTTTTTTGTCAAAGTGTCTGTTCATTTCTTCTCCCCATTTTTTGATGGGGTTAGATGTTTTTTTCTTGTAAAGTTCTGTCAGTGCCTTGTATATTTTGGAGATTAGCCCCTTATCTGATGGGTATTGGGTGAATAGTTTCTCCCACTCAGTGGGTGGCTCTTGTATCCTGGGCACTATTTCCTTTGAGGTGCAGAAGCTTCTCAGCTTAATATATTCCCATCTGTTAATCTCTGCTTTCACTTGCTTGGAGAGTGCAGTTTCCTCCTTGAAGATGCCTGTAATGTCCTGGAGTGTCTTGCCTATGTGCTGTTCTATATATCTTATGGTTTTGGGGCTGATATCGAGGTCTTTAATCCATTTGGATTTTACCTTCGTACATGATGATAGCTGGGGGTCTAAGTTCAATTTTTTGCAAGCAGCTATCCAATTGTGCCAACACCACTTGTTGAAGAGGCTTTCCCTGCTCCATTTAGGGTTTCCTGCTCCTTTATCAAAAATTAGTTGATTGTATGTCTGGGGAAAATTTTCTGAGTATTCAAGCCTATTCCACTGACCTGAGGGCCTGTCCTTATTCCAATACCATGCTGTTTTGATAACTATTGCTTTGTAGTACAGTTTAAAGTTGGGGAAAGTAATTCCTCCCATATTCTTTTTCCCAATGATTGCTTTGGCTATTCGAGGGTGTTTATTGTTCCAAATGAATTTCAAAAGTGTCTGATACACTTCTTTGAAGAATGTCATGGGTATCTTTAGAGGGATAGCATTAAATCTGTATAATGCCTTGGGGAGTATTGCCATTTTGATGATGTTAATCCTGCCAATCCATGAGCAGGGTATGCATTTCCATTTCCGCGTGTCCTCTCTTATTTCTTGGAGCAGAGTTTTATAGTTTTCTCTGTATAGGTCCTTCACATTTTTAGTCAAGTTGATTCCAAGATATTTGAGTTTGTGTGGCACTATTGTGAATGGGGTTGTTTTCTTAATGTCCATTTCTTCCTTATTACTGTTGGTGTATAGAAAGGCCATTGATTTTTGTGTGTTAATTTTGTAGCCTGCCACCTTGCTATATGAATCTATTGTTTCTAGAAGCTTTTTGGTAGAGTCTTTAGGGTTTTCTAAGTAGAGTATCATGTCATCTGCAAACAGTGAGAGCTTGACTTCTTCCTTTCCTATCTGGATTCCCTTGATATCTTTTTCTTGCCTAATCGCTATAGCAAGTACTTCCAGTGCTATGTTGAATAGGAGTGGTGAGAGAGGACAGCCTTGTCTTGTACCAGAATTTAGAGGGAAGGCTTTTAGTTTTTCTCCGTTGAGGATAATATTTGCCGTTAGCTTGTGGTAGATGGCTTCAACTAGATTGAGAAAGGTTCCTTCCATTCCCATCTTGCTGAGAGTTTTGATCAAGAATGGGTGTTGGACCTTATCAAATGCTTTCTCTGCATCTATTGATATGATCATGTGGTTTTTATTTTTCTTGTTATTGATGTTGTGTATGATGTTGATAGATTTACGGATGTTAAACCAGCCTTGCATTCCTGGGATGAAACCTACTTGATCATAGTGGATGATCTTCTTAATGAGGCATTGAATCCTATTTGCCAGGATTTTGTTGAGGATCTTTGCATCTGCATTCATCAGCGATATTGGTCTGTAATTTTCTTTTTTTGTAGCATCTCTGTCTGGTTTAGGTATCAAGGTGATGTTGGCTTCATAAAAGCTATTTGGAAGTGTTTCCGTTTGTTCAATTTCATGAAAGAGTCTTGCCAGGATTGGTAGTAGTTCCTCTTGGAAAGTTTGAAAGAATTCATTAGTGAATCCATCTGGGCCTGGGCTTTTGTTTTTCGGCAGACTTTTGATTACCATTCTAATTTCATCAATGGTGATGGGGTTGTTTAGATATGCTACATCCTCTTCCTTCAACCGTGGAAGATTATAAGAGTCCAAGAATTTATCCATTTCTTCCAGGTTCTCATTTTTAGTGGCGTAGAGTTTCTCAAAGTAGTTTCTGATTACCCTCTGAATCTCTCTCATATCAGTAGTGATCTCTCCTTTTTCATTCCTAATACAAGTTATCAAGTTTCTCTCTCTCTCTTTCTTTGTTAGGTTTGCCAGTGGTCTATCAATCTTGTTTATTTTTTCAAAGAACCAACTTCTGCTTTCGTTGATCTTTCGGATTGTTATTTGGGTTTCCACTTCATTGATTTCTGCTCTCAGCTTTGTTATTTCCTTCTGTCTTCCTATTTTTGGGTCCTTTTGTTGAGCATTTTCTAGTTCTATTAGCTGTGTCATTAGGCTACTCAGGTAAGCTCCTTCTTCCTTCCTGATGTGTGCTTGCAAAGCTATAAATTTTCCTCTCAGTACTGCTTTTGCTGTGTCCCATAAGTTCTGATAGTTTGTGTCTTGATTGTCATTTGTTTCCAGGAACCTTTTGATTTCCTCCTTGATTTCATCTCGGACCCACTGGTTATTGAGTATGAGGCTGTTTAACTTCCAGGTGTTAAGGTTTTTCTTCTGAGTCCCTTTGGAATTCACAAATAATTTCAGAGCCTTGTGGTCAGCAAAGGCAGTCTGCAAAATTTCTATCCTCTTGATCTTATGGAGGTATGTTTTATGTGCCAGCATGTAGTCTATCCTGGAGAATGTCCCATGTACATTGGAGAAGAATGTGTATCCAGGTTTCTGGGGGTGGAGTGTCCTATATATATCCACTAAGCCTCTTTCTTCCAATTCTCTCCTCAGGTCTAGTATATTCTTGTTGGGTTTCAGTCTGGTTGACCTATCCAGTGTTGACAAAGCCGTGTTGAGGTCCCCCACAATTATTGTGTTGTTATTGATATTATTTTTCAGATTTGTCAACAGTTGTATTAAATATTTTGCTGGCCCCTCATTCGGTGCATATATGTTTAGGAGAGTTATTTCTTCCTGCTCTACATACCCCTTGATTAATATAAAATGTCCATCTTTGTCCCTTACAACCTTCCTGAGTATAAAGTTTGCATTATCTGATATTAGTATGGCCACTCCAGCTTTTTTATGGGTGTTGTTTGCTTGGATAATTTTTCTCCAGCCTTTTATTTTGAGTCTATGTTTGTTCTTACTATTCAGGTGCGTTTCTTGTAGGCAGCAGAACGTTGTATTGAGTTTTTTGATCCATTTAGCCACTCTGTGTCTCTTGACTGGTGCATTTAGTCCATTGACATTGAGAGAAAGAATTGTCCTGGGATTTAATTCCATCTTTATATCGAAATTTGGTGTGTCTCTTGGTTAGTCTTGTCTTAAATTAGGTCTTTCAGTTTTTCTCTTAAGGCTGGTTTGGAGTCTGTAAAGTTTCTGAGCTGCTTTTTGTCTGTGAAACCATGTATTCTTCCATCAAATCGGAAAGTGAGTTTTGCTGGGTATAGTATTCTGGGTGAAGCATTCATTTCATTCAGTCTTGTCACAATATCCCACCACTGCTTTCTGGCATTGAGTGTTTCTGGTGACAGGTCTGCTGTAAATCTCAAGGACGCTGGCTTGAACGTAATTTTCCCTTTTGATCTTGCTGTTTTCAGAATTCTGTCTCTATCTGTGGGATTTGTCATTGTGACTAGGATGTGTCTTGGGGTGTTTTTTCTGGGGTCTCTTTTGGTTGGTACTCTTCGAGCATGTAGGATTTGATCACCTATATTCTTTAGCTCTGGAAGTTTCTCTTTAATGATGTTCTTGACCATTGATTCTTCCTGGGAATTTTCTTCCTGGGTCTCTGGGACTCCAATGATTCTTAAGTTGTTTCTGTTGATCTTATCATAGACTTCTATTTTCATCTGTTCCCATTCTTTGACTAATTTTTCCGTTGTCTGCTCATTTGTTTTAAGTTTTTTGTCCAATCTTTCCTGCTGTATGGAATTGTTATGTATCTCATCTTCCACAGCACCAAGTCTATTCTCAGCTTCTGATACCCTGTCCCAGAGCTTATCCATTTTGTCATTCACTTCGTTTACTGACTTTTTCAGGCCTGTTAATTGATATGTTATTTCAGTTTGGAGTTTTGTGATTTCTGTCTTCATATTTTCTTGGTTCTTATTAGTGTTCTGTTCAACTCGATTCATGGTTTCTTTGAGTTCTTTGAACATATTCCATATTGCTAGTCTAAAGTCCTTATCTGAGAGGTTGATTAGTTGGTTGGCCATTATCTGGTCATCAGAATTGTCCTCTTCATTCTCTATGTCCGATGCTGGCCTGCGTAGTTTCCCCATTGTCACACTTGTATTTTGGGTTTTTCTACGTGTTGTGGTGGTATTCATTGGCTATATGATGTAGGCAGCACACTTCTCTGGCTCCGCCCTTTCTGGATGGGCTGACTTGTCTCTAAGGGAGGGGAGTCCTCCGTGGGTGAAGCCTCACACTGGATCAAATCTTAGGCCCAAGCATTCAACGGAGAAGACAGTCCGAAGAGGAATGCTTGCTTCTGTGTTATAGCTCAGTTCTTAGTGTGATTTTTTCTTCTTGTTACGATGGTGTTCTTTTTTTTAGAAAGAGCGCATGGCTGCGTAGCGAAGCGGAGCGGCCGTGCTCTGCTGGAGCCTCTTTTGCCCCACTCCCAAGAGTTTCACGCAAGAGGACAGTAGAGAAACATTTACAAGGAGCACTCACAGTTGGGCTCCACTGGGCGAGTGCAGATTCGTGGCTTTTCCCTGCCTGGTGTCCCAAACAGGGCAGCTGGCTTCTGCGAAAGCCCGCCGGTTTTCACGTTCTGGAGATCCGCCCTGGAAATGGCGTCTGGGAGACCTATCTTATCGTTTTGAGGAATTCATATGCTAGTTTCCACATATGGTTTTTTAACCAGTTTACATTTCCATCCACAGTGAATATGAATCCTTTTTCTCTATATCTCAATTTGCACTTGTTTCTGGTCATTTTCCCCATCAATTTTATTGAGGCAGCATTATTTATATAATACTATTACTAAGAGCATTTAGACATATTGGGTTCCAATACCACATCCACGACCAATATGAGAATATCCCTCCACCAATGTCTCGAAGTTTCTCCCCATCCCATTACCTCATTCTTTGATGGCCTATAGGTTGATTCTCAGGGGTTGCTAATATCAGCCACCTATTATTTTCTTACTCTGTTCTTTTATAATATACATAAGAGAGTGAATTTGCCATTTCCCCTTTCCCTCTGATTGACTTCGCTTGGCATGATTCCCATGAGGTCCATTCGTATAGCAGCAAATTGTAGGCTTCCATTTTTTTTGAAGAATAATATTCCATCATGGATTTATACCATACTTTCTTTATGTTCGCATCTGCTCTTAAGCACTTGTCTTGTTTCTAAATGTTGGCTGTGAATAGAGAGCTATTCTGAGCTTAAACATGAACACAGAATATTTTTTCAAAATCATGTTTTGGGATAGATGCCAATAAGTGAAATTATGGGTTTATATGAAAACGCAATTCTTAATCTTTCGATAAGTATTCATATTGTTTACCATATTGGTAAACCTGAGCACATTCTCATCAGTGAAACTTCCTTTCTCCCCTATCCCCACAATCACCAGTACCTGTTCTTTGTGTCGTATGATCATCTCACCATGTGGTATGCTATCTCATTGTTGTTTTGATTTGCATGTCCCCTGTGATAAGTGATGGAGATTGCTCTTTCATATGTTTATTGACTGCTTTAATATTTTCTTTGAAGAAGTATCTGTTCGAGCCCTTTAGAAATAACTCATTCTTACTGGTATGAGGTATTTTGATTTATTTTTTTCTGATAAGTTGATAATGAACATTTTTGAAATGTGCCTATCAATAATTTATGTCATCTTTTGAGGAATGTCCGTTCAATTTTTCTCTCCATTTTCTTTTGGAGTTTTTTGGCTTTAATGTTGCTGAGGTTTTTTTGATTGTTTTAAGTATATGTGTGTTTTAAGTATATATATGTATATATAACATGTCAAAAGATACATATATAAATAGATTAGATATTATTCCTTTGTCAAATATATGCTATACAAATACATTTGCTCATTTCTCTTTGTTTTTTTTTTATGATAGTCTACCTCATAGTTCATTGTGGAGAAGATTTTTTAGTGCCATATATTTGCTTGTATGTTTGTTTTTCCATTATCAATAGTCTAATCACTGGAGATAGCCTAGAAGCAAATATCATGGATGAATTTGTCTATGTTTACTTTCATTTATTTTATGATGTTAGGTACAACAGCGGGGAATTTTTTCCAAGCATAATTGCAGTTTTAAGAGACTTCTGGAAGTCAAGAAGGCATCTTGGGTGGGGATCAGAATGATAATGGGGTGATTAGTTATTGGAATAAGCAAAGTGGAAGATTCTGAGGGCTAGTGCCAACCATGGCAATGGAAAGAGTAGACCTATAGAGATGCATTTAGAAGCAGAATCAGTAAGATCTCTTACTTGTTAATGAGGAGAGAAAAGAAGTAAGAAGTGCTCAAGGCAACTGAATCTCTAGTTTGGACCTGTAGGGAAATTTGACATCTCTCTCTCTCTTTCTTTAAATAACTTTTGTGATCAAAGTGAATTACAAGTCTTTCACAGTAATATTTAAGGTACAGAGTGACAAAGAATTAGGGCCATACCCACCACCTGTGTTGTCTTACCTCCACAACTGTTCCCAGCATGCATCCCATACTTCCCCCATTTGCCCCTTGGACTATAGAATAAGAGGTCTCCTTTTTGTATAGCTTGTTGTAGATTGGGTATCAATTCTGGTGTCATTGCCTTTGGGTATAGTGTTTAAGTCTGATTATTTTTTTCCACTCAGTGTTCATAATGACTGGTGGTTCCTGGTACCATCCTTTTTTTTAACCCCTCAAGTTATGAGAGAGAACAAGATGATTCAAGTTCTGTGGTTCTGAAGAAGCAGTTTGGAGAGGAAGATGCTTGTTCAGGGGAAACAGCTGCTATACTCCATTATTTTCAAAGGTAATAAGATCCATGGAGCTAATTAATATAGATATTAAATTAATATGCATTGATATTAGAGTCATTGTGAAAGAATAAGGCCTTTGGTAGTGGTAATAACACCTGAAAAGACGAAAGGCAGAGATATTCTCTGAATTTTCTGGAGGGAGAGGAGACAGAGAAAGCAAGAGGAAGTGGAAGAAATGTTCAAAGGACCAAAATGGAGTGATGTAGGGAAGTTGAGTAAGAGGGAGAATGAAATCGTTTAAAATGTGCCAGAAAACCGAATCAGAGGAAGTTTGGGGATGACAGCACACAGCTCATGGGATCTAAGCCAGTCATCCCTATGGAATGATGGAAGACTATAGGGAAAGATGTTAGACTCTAAGAAATGGAGACGATCAAAGCATAGCAATTTCACTATAATTGTAGGTTTGGGTTCTTTAAGGTGGGAACCCCAAGATGTTGGTGAAGAGAAGTGCTCACTCTTATGGAAGATGTGGAGTTGGAATGCTGTATGCAAAGAACCCAATGATTAATAGTATTTGAAATCAAGGTGACTAAAATAAAAGCGAAATTCTTCCAGCTTTAACTCCCTTTATTCTCAAAGACTTTGACAATTACACCAGAAAGAATTTTAGCCAAACAACAAGAATATCTTCATTTTCTTTATGAGCCACAACAATAGGTCACTGGGTTGATCTATTTTGAATCTCTTATTCTTATTTATTTGGGTGAATCTCAAGAACAGAGACAGGGAATCATTTGAACCTGGATTGCACTATGCATACATGATAAAAGTCCTTATTCTGTCTTTGCTTCTATTTTTTTTTTTTTTGTAAAGCTGAACAATCCATGCTCAATGAATGGAGAGATATTTGTATTTCTGCAACGTTCTTTCAGGATAAATCCACCGGGCTTGGGCATATTGAATGTGCTAACTAGTTGATTTATCTGGAAGTCTCTGAATATTTCAGCATGCAATCAATTGTACTTTTAATAAACCATAAACTATGTTCCCTGCCTTATTTGTTGAAGTCAGTCCCAGCACTGGATGGTTAACCAGTCCAATGCTGCAGTCAGGACTAAGACGTTGGGCTTCTGGTATCTGGAAACTGGAGACGATGTTACAGCTGGATGATGAGAGGAGATTTTCTTTTTTTAAAAGGAACAAAAAAACAGAGCAAAGCGGATACATGGTGCTTTTTTGGAGGCAGACTTTGGATGTTAGCCAGCCTGCATTGTACTCACTTTCCTGTGTTTCCTTGTGCCTTTTAGGCAGGTGCAAGTTCTCCTGTGAAAGAATAGTACTCACAGTTCCTCACAGCTCACTGCTGCGTTTGCCCAGAGGTGTAAAGAGATTCAAAGGTCATCTGCTTCTTAATATCCCATTTCTCTTCCTTTGGAGAGGTTTCATTCATCATTAGAGGCTTTAAGAGGAAGTGGCACCTCACAGTCTGAGAGAATCAAACGGAGCCTTTGCACCCCACTCTGCTGAGTGTGGGGGCATTCCTCTGGGTCTTTACACTCCCAATGATTTGATTAGGTTTTCTTAGAGCTGCACTATTGATTGGAGTGAGAGGTGGCCAGGAAGGGTCGAACTGTGTTTTCACATCTCCTCATGGTCACATAGATCAGTCTGCTACATCATCCCCAGGAAAGCATCACCCACATCTAAGAAGAAAAATACACTGTATAATTTTATGGACTGGAAGAGAGCTTGGAAGGAAAGAGTTTGCACAGTCATAATTTAGTTTTCATGAAGCTGTTTTCTTTGGTGAATAAAGAGCCATTCTGTTTACACAGAGAATGAAGTTCTCGGAAAGCCCCGATATTTAGTTTTGACAAGTTCACTGAAAAATTGACAAGAGAAAGCATTTCTTTCTGGCCGATCCAATAAAGATCCTACTGAACTAAAATTTGAGGTTTTATTTCAATGCAATCTAGATCCAGTGGGTAGGGAAGGAAGGGATGTTCAACACTTTATTTTTTTTATGTTAACACATTCACTACCTTATGGTGAATAGTGTTCTTAAGTACATGAGATTTGGGTTGGGTGGAGGGAATTCATTGTACAGAGTCAAGTTGGCCTGGAGAGGGTATACGAGTTTACACTTGGTGTGAGGCCATCAGCAACAGGGATCAAATACCTGTTAGCAAGCAGCTAGATTGTTTTATGCCAGCAATACAAATATTCCCAGAAAGATTCTGGAAGAAATTCTGTTCACTAGAAGTCACATAAGGTCCACTGTGCACATGGTGATTGCTTTTGAAGTTATTGGTTGAGAGGGTAGAGAGACAGGATGGCAGCTGTGGATTCCTGGAAGGGTAATGGGTGGCATGATAAAGTGCAGAAAAATTTGCAGCCTTCTGCAGTCTTTACTCTATGGCAAGAAGCGGTGTATGAAGACTAATAGCAAGGAGGTATGTGTGTCTAGAAGACTTTGCTAAGCAGAAGTGATGTGAGTCCCAATCCCAATAGACCTGGTCAAGAAATATAAATTGGCTGAATTTTCCAAATACTGGGTCTCAAACTCACCGCCCGCAGGCCCTCCGTACAACATTTTGTGGCCCTGCCCTAAAGGAATCTTTTGTTGTTTTGTTTTGTTTTAGTTGTTTGGGTCACAGCCCCCAATGTTCAAGGCTTACTACTGACTTTGCACTCAAGGATCACCCCAACTTTGCCTCTTGCGGCCCCCAGATAAATTGAGTTTGAGACCCCTATAGCTCTTCTTCAACTCTTCGTTACTGTCTCCATGTTCCCACCACCTTCACGCTTCACCTCTCCTTGTCTCCTGCCTCTCAGCCATCTCTGGAATTCTGGCAAGGAAGATGCTAAATAACTTGAGGTAGAGAGGACACAACTCTTGATTTCCTGGAAATGGGAATATAAATCAATATGGAGGAGATGCCAATGTTATATCTGTCATTTACAGCAAACTTGGAGAGGGGACATCTTGGTACGAAAGATATCTAACTTGAAGATGGATACTTGGATAGTGAAGACCAGGGTGCAATGGGACAGCTTGTGAGCATGTCAATGCCCATTTTTTCCAGATAAATGGAAAAGGGATACTTCAGTTTGTAATTTTCTCATTCTGTATCAAATATGAAGGTTTGTGTTGAGTATGCCCCCAAGGAAAGAAAGCTCCCATACAAAAGAAGGAAGACTGCCATTGTTCCAGAGACTGCTTGGATTTCATGTTTATTTCTGCAAGTAGTTTTCACAAGAACCCTAAAAGGCCCAATGCACCCCTATTTTTGGTCATTTGTAAAAATAGAGCTGACAGTCACATGTTACCCAAATTATATGGTGACAGTAAACATTTATAGGTGGAACTCTCTCATATTTCCTTGGGATTAGGGAGATTATAAAAAGAGAGGAAGGTTTTATAAAATGAAAAGGACTAGAAAAGCATCTCATTAAGAGATCTCACTGGGTAAACACTGCTAGGAGTAGGCTAGCCATGACTTAAAACAATCTCGAGCGCACAAGAAAAAATTGAGTATAATGAAAGTTAGACAAGTTCTATTCATGTCTTAGAGTAGTCAGATTTTCCTCAAATCTATCCAAATCCCAACCACCCCAGACCAGATTTAGATATAACTAGATAGCTGCAAAATTGAAAGCTAATCTACAAAACATAATTAGGAATCCAATTCAGCACACATTCATATGTCTTTTTTCCCCAATAAATAAGGCAAACCATTTACTTCTTTCCCAGATCGTTAATTGAATATTTTAGAAGAATTTCTAATTGCAATGTTATTGTCTTGCCATTCCCGAGCGCTTAGCCCTCTAATTTGAGATCTACTGGAGGGCAACATTTGCAAATTAGAAATATAATTGAAATCTACTGCTGAATAAATTGATGTTTACCACTACATAAAACAATAATTTTCAATGGTATGGAATATATTTTCTTTGCACTTTACTGGCTTCCCTGTTTTTCTTGCATGGGAGTGTCGTTAGCAGTGACCCTCAGAAAAAGTAAGCTTTCTTCTTGCCTATGCTTCTAAATGATCAGCAAGACAAAGAGTTAGCAGCCACACTAGGGAACGAATTTAAGGTGCTGTGGTCACCCACCAGGCTGGACTCTCCCATCTGAGTTAATGATATTTCTAGAAAAATAGCCCCACCTGAACAGATCCTTAAAGATGAATCAGAACATATCACTTTACGTTTCTACTGGAATAAAAAACCAAGCTGAATTCATTTGTTTTCACAGATGAACTTCAAAAATCCTATGAAATCTCAAACTATTGTTAAGGAAACCAAAAGAAAAGTCATAGACTGAAAAAATATTTACAAATCAGATATCTAATAAATATTCAGTTTCCAGAATGTAAAAATCTAGAGCACACAAAAATATAGGAATAATCTAAACAAGCAGCCAGTATAAAAAAATGGGCAAAGCTCTAAATAATTACCTCACACAAGATTTTCAGATGAAAAATAATCATACAAGAAGGTGCCCAACACCATTTGTCATCAAGAAACTGCAAATTGCAGCAATGAACTATAACTATGTTCACATTAGAATTGCTAAAAACTGCAAACATGACAGTTGCTGATGAACCAGAGAGAAAAGAAATCTCATTCATTGCTGGCAATGATGCCTACTGGGTCAGGTACCTTGAGAAGCAACTGGCATTTTCTAACAATGTTAAGCCTAGTGTTGTTAGCTAGCAACTGATTAGCAACTTTGCCCAACTGATTTGCAATAGCAATCTAAAGGTTTTCTTCATAGACACTGAAACCTAAGAATAATCCTGATGTCTTACAATAAGTCTAAATAAGTGAATGCCAATAAATTTGTGGAGCAAATGTAAAATAGGATATTATTTAGATAAAAGAAGTGAACTGACAAAACACACACATATGACACAATAATGGTGGGTATGTGTCTCTATGCATTTGTCACTATGAATTTGAATTCATAAAGGGACCTACCATAGAGGTAGTATAGTAGGTAGTATAGTATTATACACTTGCCTTGTTGGCAGCCTACCTGAGTTTAATTCCCTGCACCATATATGATTAATACTTGAGTGCACAGCCAGGAGTAAATGTAAGCAGAGACTGAGGCTCTAAAATGAGGATCTGGTGTGACATGGGTCTAGAAGCAAACATTGATGCAGGAAATAATCCACACAGTGAAAAGGTACAAGAACAGGTTCAGGAAATCCAGCACCCAAGCCAGGAACCCACCACAAAAGCCTAAGTAGGAAAGCAGCTTAGTGGAGGAAGCCTAAAGAATGAGTGCCCGCTTTTAGTGACAAGAACCAGGCCACACCCCAGGGTGGGACAGGAATACCAAGTAGGAAATAATCCAATAATCCCATCACCAGATCACACCCTAGGTCGGTTAATGAATATTGATTATGGTGGGACCAGTAATCCAACTAGTGACTTCTGAGCACATCAGAATGAGGCCCCTGATCAAACAAAAAAGTAAACGAGATCCTTACAATAAAATAAGGAAATATAATGTTTGTAATTAAAAATGGATTAGGATGTCAGGCCTGAGAGAGAGCATGGATGTAAGGCATTTGCCTTTCATGCAGAAGGACAGTGGTTTGAATCCCAGCATCTCTCTCTTTTTTAAATTATCTTTATTTAAACATGGTGATTACAAATATGATTTTAGTTGTATGATAACAGTCATGTAAAGAACACCCCCCTTCACCAGTGCAAGATTCCCACCACCAATTTCCCAGATCTCCCTCCTCCCCACCCCACCCACACCTGTACTCAAGACAGGCTTTCTATTTCCCTCATTCATTCACATTGTTATGATAGTTTTCAGTGTAGTTATTTCTCTAACTGCACTCATCACTCTATATGGTGAGCTTCATGTCATGAGCTGCACCTACATTGGAAGATGGGGGGAAATAAGGGTTAAAACTGAGGCAGTAAAAGATTAAAAATGAGCTTTGTAGGGCAGTATTAAGGTCACAATACAAGATGGATATTATGCATATATAAACTATATGCATATATAAACTATATGCATACAATAGGAGACCAAGGAGAAAAAATTTCCAGTGACTGTCCCAACATAAATCAGTGCTAGAACGACCCGCTCTCCTCCCAAAGTGCATTCCCATTACTGTAGGGAGAGGTAGGGGGAAAGCCTGATGACCCCTATAGAGCCCACCTGGACCTGCGCCCAGGGAAGGCCTGGAGTCCAGGGGAAAAAGAGAGGGACGGATGGGGGCCTGCCAAGCATCCCAGCACTCCCCAGGCTAGGGAGAAGGCCTACGGCATGGGGACTTCCCAAACCCCATACCTGGGAAGAGCTGGCCTCCAGAATCAAATGGAAAATCGGAAGCCAGATATCTGCCTGCCCTCCTCCCCAGGCACCTCCCCCCTGGAGTATGGAAGGAGGAGGGAAGCCTGAGGACCCCTAAGAATCCACCTGAACCCACTTCTGGCCATCTGAGCTGGCACCCAGGGAAGGCCTAGAGTCAGGGGAGAAAGAGGGGGATGGCTGGGTGCCTGCCAAGCCTCCCAGCACTCCCCGGTCTAGGGAGAAGGTCTCCAGCATGGGGCCTCCCCAAACCGCATACCTGAATCCCAGCATCTCATATGGTCTCCTGTGCCTGCCAGGGGCGATTTCTGAGCATAGAGCCAGGAGTAACCCCTGAACGCTGCCTAGTGTGACCAAAACACCAAAAAAAAAAAAAAAAAAAAAAGAAGAATTAGGATGTTAAGGACTCAGTAAAGACATCAGGTTGTGAAATAAGAATTCAATTTCATTATAAATATATGATATGACATCTAAAGAAGGGGAGCAATAGAAGGTACAGATTTGTTTAATGAATATAAAGCATGGGCAAGGTGGGAAAATTTGGGGCATAGTGATGGTGATTCCATAATGTCAAGGTATTTAATACCAATGATTATTCAATTGTGAGTGATTAAAATGTAATAGGGTGCTAGATTATATTAGATAAATTACATTAGGTAAATTTTGAACAAGCGCATGGATTTTAGATGGTATTGCTTCTAATTGAGGCAATTGCACTGTTCTCTTATCTGATCCCAAACACAGGGTCACTGGCACCCAAGACATGAGAACATTTTACTCTCTTTGTAACATTTCTCTAACACTGACACTCCTCTAAAACATACTTATTTTAAAGAGAACAGGTGTGTGAATAAAAGCATAATCAAAAGCAAAGACATAAGATGTTGATAAAGTGATTGCGACAGTATCATCAAGGTGAAGGAAATTTGAAGCATATCTACAATGGCACCATCGGCTGAACTTTGACTTGATATCTGTGAGCAGATATAATACACATTTGAAGTCATCTTTTACATGTGAAAATAGAGTTATCCTTCTTAAGTTTTAGGACGTCCCTCCCCTATCTGTTCAAATTGACTTCATGTCTTCTAGAGTTCCCTTTCTCTTCTTATCTCCCATTCATTCAAGAAACCCCTTCTCAAGGCCAACTGGCCTACCCAACAACTACCCAGTGCGCACACACTTTATGCTCCAATTCTCCTTCTCACTGGATTGCACTTTGCTCTCACAGTTCTAACTATGCATCCTGAATTTATAACTACCCAATCGTCCTCTCCCTGTATTTCATGTCACCCAGCTAAACAAGATCCCATTTTTTTGGACACACAAGTGGCTCTACTTATCTATCCACCACTACAGACCTTTCTGGCTATGATGTTTGAGATGTAGCTTTACTGGTAACTTTTAACTGTTTTCAGGATGGAATCTTTTTCTTTTCCCATGGCTTCCTTTATAGATATTTACAGAGGCCTTTAATTGAATGAATCTTATCAGTGTTGTACAGTCATTTTTAATTACTGGGAAAACTTGAAACCAAGATCAAATGGACGTTCAAAATGAAATGGTAATTATTCCTAACAGAAGTCATCGGATGGAAAGAGATGGCTGCATTTTCCTTACATCTGTTATTCTCGTGGCCTCTCCATCTGCAGTCAGTAATGCACTGAGTCAATGCATGTCAGGTAATGCCTCTTGTGTAAGAGCCATTATTACAATAATTAATAACAATGGCAGCTTGCTTGATAGGAACTTGGCAATGTGTGCGTCCTTATCTTCAAAGCTCCAAATGCCTGGAATTTGGCTTTTTTTTTTTGTGAAATCATTTAATAGGAAAGAGTGTGTTTAGAATCTGTTCCCAGCTCAAAGACTGACCCTTATCTCTAAAGTCCTTAATGAGAAAGCACCTGACAAATTGACTGGCATGCTACACTCCTCCAGGTAATTTCCTTTCCTGCCAAATAAGTCCCTTGCAACCTCTACTTCTAACTTAAAAAGTGTCAAATGATGAACAGTCTGTGGTCGACATCTGAAGCTTCAGAAAGGTCTCCTCAAAAGGTGATTTCACAGAGTACAAGGAGCTTATGGAAAAGGTGGAAATCAATCAATCTCTCTCTCTTATTTCATAGTGCCAATTAACTACTTGATGAGTTTTTCTTGCTGAAAGGAGTGATGATGGGCTTAGTCCTCTCGAGCAGCCCCAGAGGAATTTTCATGATCACTATCATGAAGGACTTTCTCTTAATGAAACACAGTTTCACAAAGTAACACTGCAAATTAAAAAAATATCAAATGTTTTTTTTATCATCTTCACAAGCATTGTTTGAGCTTATTCATAAAGTTTTCTAATTAGAATTTATGAACAAAGTATTTCTTAGCTTAACAAATATTCTATAAACAACCTCAAAATGGGCAAGATTATTATTAGGACAGAAGTGTAAAAATGCAAATGAAAATTGCTGGCCGAATTTCTTTGAAACTAAATTTAAAAGTAAAATCAAAATATTTGTTGTTGTTTTTGGGCCACCCTTGGCTGTGCTCAGGACATTGCTTTGGCAATGTGGAAAGAGTACAACTCTTTCCAGAAGTTTTTTTTTTTTTTTTTTTTTTTTAGTTTTGTCCTTTTTTCTTTCTTTTTATTTAAAAATTTTTATTTATTTATTTATTTATTTATTATTTTTAATAAGGAAATATTACCATTCTAAACTCAAACACATTCAATGCTTAGTATAGTACATCAAAGGTATGTCTTGTTCTTTACAATAAGTTCTCTGAAAACATTATAACATACACACAAAATTAAATATATCAGCATGATGCAACTATTCAGTACTGCTACAATGCATTATTTATAAGACACCATAAGGACACAATTCTTATAAATTAACATGGATTGTTGTTCTCAGGTTTGTGCTGTTTATACCTGTTAGTGATAGTGACCATCAACTTTTTTTAAGATTTGAAGTCAAAGGAGCACTGTAAAAACAATGTTAGTGTGGCAATTATCGTTTGCATGGGCCCACCAAAGTATGGGGGTCATGAAAATAAAAACTTTGGCCTAAGTACAAGGAGACCCTACCCCTGAAGTTTCCTGACAGAAGACCATTTCTAGGCTCCAGGCAAACCAGTTTGTCCAATCCTGGTCATTGTCTGCAGTGCCCATACAGTTATATCTTTCACAATCTCTGTTGTTGACCTCACGCTTCTGCATTAAAGGTCCTGGAATCATCCCATATTGAAGTCAGAATGGTGCAGAGCGGCATCTAATTTCATCTCACAATTAACGAGCAATGCAGAAAGCCCTGGCCAGTACGCAAGTCGTTGTTATTGTTTAAATCTTCTCAGTGTTAAGGGAAGACTCTTTTGAGTAAATCGATGTCAGAGCAGCAGTAGGGTCTTCCCTGGTAGAGGATTGCTTCCAGGTGATGTCATAAACAACATTGAATATTTCATAGATGGCTTCCCTGGTTCAGGGGTGACTGGAAAATGCCCAAACCTCTGAGGCCTGTGCCAGGTCATCATGTCAATGTTCAGGGTTTGTAAGGTTCCATTGCACCATAAGATTAGTGTGTTCCCGTTTCTATTAGATAAGAACTTATTTGTATGTATAGTATTTTCCATTTTAATGTGCCCATGCAAAATAGGAATAATCCCACCTGGCGTTATCAGCACATAAGGGGGCCGCAAGAACAAGTCCAACAATCCCCGTGACCTGGTTCAAACATAAGCATTAAACTGAGGGACTCTTTCACCAAAATTTCTTATTGAACAGTTCCCAGCAAGATTGGTGCCTATGAGGATGCTAGAACAAGTCCAATAATCTAATTGACTTGGTTCTTATATATACGTTAAATGGAGGGACACTTCTACACCAGAAGTTTCAATGAAAAGAATGAAATCAGTCTTTGAGATAAGCTTAATTATTTAAAATTCTGAGAAATGTCCCTAGAAATGTCCCTGAGAAGTGTTCCTAGTGAAGGAGAAACTGAGGAATGGAAGAAAGAGAAATTGATCAGAATAGAAGGCAATAAAAGCCATAGCATAAGGAAATGAAAAGAGAGGTAGGTCTGTTGGATACTCTTCAAAGTTAAGATGTTTCCAGCCCCCAGAGGGTGAGAGATGATTTGGAATAAAACATAGCCAAGTGAGAAGAACAAACTTCTAAAGATCAATAAATATATTATGCAATATTGGAGTCACATGATTATAGGAGTTGAGGTCATAGACATAGTAAAGCTCAGGTAGGGTTCTTTATCTTGCACAAAGTCAACCCCAGTTTTATCCCTGGCACTGCATATGACTTCCCAGAGTACTGTTTTGCTTTTATTTTCTTTATATTTAAAGTGAAAAAAAAAATCCATATTCTAGTCCGCTGATGAAAATTGTTACCCCAATTAAGGAGAAACTGATGAGACATCTCATTGCTGAGATGTAAGGAGCAGAGATGAAGGTCAGCTTAGGTGGAGGGGTCACTCTTGGAACCACACATCTGCCCATTTCTAGATGTTGCTAGAGAGGTAAGACAAGAAAATGTGCTAGTGGGTGCCATGACACTATTCTGGATTAGCAAGTCCAGAAGACTGTGAGACACTGTGTCAATTCTAACAATGATGTTAATGATGTTAATGGCAATGTACAACGTAATCACCTTTGTGCTCTTGGGGTGAGCAGAACTGAATGACGAATTCCTGATCAACTGTGACCATGACAAATCCATATAGTAAAATTACCAAATAGATATTTAGGAAGAGCTCACTTGCAGAAGTGATACTCTTTTATTAAAAACTACAGTCTGCATAATGAGTATTATTATCCTTTTCTTTTTATGTTGGTTTTTGAGTCACACCCAGTAATGCTCAGGAGTTACTTCTGGCTATGCACTCAGAAATCGCTCCTGGCTTGGGAGACCATCTGGGATGCCAGGGCATGGAACCGTAGTCTGTCCTAGGCTAGCGTGGGCAAGGCAGATAGATGCCTGACCGCTTGCACCACTGCTCCAGCTCCTCACTTTCTAATTCTTGTCTCTTCTACTAAAGGAGGAATCTTTTTATTTACCTCAGTGTTCTAACAACTCATGGATGTATAAGATTTCTCTCTGATAACTTAGGATGTTGCCATGACCTATTTGAGTGGGTGATATACCTCAAAGACACATGCTTTGAACTTGGACCCCTTGGATTGATCCTTAGTATCACACAGTTTCCTGGTGAGGACCAATAACAAACAAAATGGGAAAATTCCACCTATATTTTTGTTTGTTTTTGTCCATACCAGGTTGTGCTCCTAGTTGTTGACTCTAAAAATAACTCCTGGCAGACTTGGAGGAGCCAATGGGATGCTGAAGATCCAACCTGGGTTGGCCACTTGCAAGGCAAATGCCCTAACTATGCTACTGCTCCTGTCCCTACCCATCTATTTATTTTTTAAGCATAAAAGAGCTATGTATTTCTTCACCTATTTTCCCCTGGAAAAAAACCTATATTCTAGTAGAAAAGAAATCTGAAATGGGAATCAGGACCATGTCCCATGGCCTGGCTCTGGCACTAACTCACCGGGAATTGGTTTCCTCTCTGGGAAATGAAGTCGTTGGTTTAGAAGATCCATAAAGTCCTTTCTCAATCTAAGTAATGAAATCATAATAACAATCTAAATAATTCAGAAATTCACAGCTGATGCTCTTTATTTTTATACGCCCATAATATTCTATGCCAAGATCAGTCACATTTATATTGTTGAGAGGTTAGCGATTGCCCATGTATTCATATCTCACAGGGTTATTGTGAGGACGAGAAGGGAAATGTAAAAGAAATTCACAAACTGGAATGTGAAATACTGTCAGTCATTAATAACATGTAGACACTGAAATATTGCATCCATTACTATCATCCAGATTCAGCTTTTACTATGTGGCTTTGGGGACATCAAATAAAATCGGTACCCAAGGAATGAAAATGGGGAAGGAGGAGGTTTGACTGGTAGAAAGCTGACAATTGCCTTTTAAACTTTTTTGTTCTTGTTGAATAATGGTTTTAACTACTGCAGGAGTGAAGAAAAAGGGAGGCTCTAAGACCTGAGGAAAGGCATAACGAGAGAAAGCTTCAGGGCTGCATGTCTGGATATTCATTTGCCACCTAAATTATGTCAACAGCAGAGTCATGTAGAAAAAAGTAGCATCGGGTTTTAGATAATTTTTAGCTTTGTTTTAAAAATACAACTAAGTAGAAAATGATGACTAATGCCACAATTTTTAAGTTGCTAGGTTCAATCAGCAATTAATTTAATCTAACTAATAGGCACAATTATATTTTTATTTCCTCCAAAGTTTATTTTCTTTTTTGCCTAATTCTATTTTCACATGTAAACAGTACTTTATTCATTCATAGGTAGAACATTTAATATTGGGAAAATATCTGGCAGTCTGTTCCTTTTGTGTAACATTAATTGTGCCTTTTTGCTAGAGGGTTACTTTATAATGCCAATAATAATGATTTTGTATTTCAGGTCTATATGACATTTTCCCTCCAAAAGTTTCATAACAATGATCTTATTTTATTCCAGAAATGATGCTTCTCAGATATGTGATAAGAAATTTAATTTTTTAGGTACATAATTTAAAGTAATGTAGTAATGTTTGAGACACACATAGTTGCAATGACACACCCATCATCAGTTTCCCAGCATCCCTCTTCTACTGTCTACACGTTTTTTCTCATCCCCTCATCCCTGACTTAGATCAATAGGTTAATTTTTAGAGCCTATTATTATTGGTCATTAAAAATCCCCTTAATATGCTTCATTATATTCTAATATAAGAGATCATTTTTATCATGCTTTCCTTGTATGTAGAAGAAGGAGAAGGCACTTGAACTCATCTCAAAGAGCTATGTGAAGATTAAAAAAATTACTATATAAATTTAATAAAATTCCTATCTAAATTCAGACCACATTCTTCAAGGACTTAAGATAATCAATTATAAAACTTGTGTAGAATCATAAAGGATCCCACTAGCCAAATCATACTGAAAAATAAGAAATGGGGAGGCAACTTATTACCTAATTTGAAGCTGTACTACAGAGGTATTGTGATCAAAACAGCATGGTACTGGAATAGAAACAGAATTTCTGATTATTGGATAAGAATAAAACATTCAAGAAAAACTTGCATATGTATCGTCAGCTAATTTTTGACAAAACAATTTAGAGCATTAAGTGGAATAAAGATAGCATCTTCAACAAATGGTGTTGGGACAATGGATAATCACTTTTACAAATTTAAGCTGAATCCATATCTCACTCCTTACACAAAAGTCAACTTAAAGTGGATCAAAGACCTTGAGATTAGACATGGATCTATAAAGTTCATTGAGGAAAATATAGACAGAAAGAAATCTCTAAAACCTAGACCTTCAAGGAGTCTTTAACAATGTCAAACCACTGGCAAATGCTATAGGATCAAAACTAAACAGATCAAATTAAATGATAGGATATATATGTATGGCAGAAGAAACATGGAATACAATGAAAGGACAGCTAAGTGGGAGAAGGTTATTTATTTATACTCCACACATCAAATAAAGGATTATAAAGAACTCACAAATATTAACAAAAAATATCTAAAAATCCTATCAAAAATGGGAAGAGGAACTGAACAGATACTTCTCTGAGGAAAACCAACAAATAAAAAAATTCTCATCATCATTAGTCATTAGGTAAATTAAAATAAAAATGGCAATGAGATATCATCATATACCTGTATGTCTCATATGGAAAATGAGTATGAGTATATTCATATTTTCATATGAGTATGTCTCATATGAAAAATACTGGGAATCTGTTGGTGGGGAAGAGGGATAGAATAACTCTCATCCTCTGCTGGTGAGAATGTTGTCTGGTCTAATCTTTATGGAAAACAGAATGAAGGTTTCTCAGTCAACTCAGAGCTGAGCTGCTACATGATTCAAGAATTACAAAACTTTAATTGTGAAATGACTAAAATCATTCTCTATAAAAAACAAATATTTTTCAATACAGCTAATATGTCTGAAAAACGTTAATAAACTATAATAAAAAGTCCACTATTAGGTATATAACCCCAGGACCAAAAAAACACTAATTCAAAATGACAATATGCACATGCTTGCAGTACAATGACTAAGATTTGAAGTTAACTTAGATGTCCAATGATAGATGAGTGATCATGAAAATGTGGTACATATGCACAATGGAGTAATACACAACTGTAAGAAATGATGAAACCATGCTATATTCACTGCAACATGGATGGAACTGAAAGATATCATGTTAAAGGATATAAGCTAGAAGGAGAAGGATAAATACAAGATGGAATGAGTTATATGTGGTATTTAGAATTACTGCATGAGGAAGTGCAATGGTTTAAAGGGAGGCTGCCTAGATTACTCTTGGTCCTAGAGCGTAACAAGGAGAAGGAAAGAAATAGAGTGGAGGGTGAGAAAGACATATGCAAAATAACAGGGGGCAAGAGTCAAGAGGATTTAGTCACATCAGGGGTGTTAAGGAAGGACTAAGCTAAATATTCAAAACACAGTCAACAACGCTGAAATCAGATCTAAACTTTTTAAAAATTGTTTTAAAAAGTTTTATTTTTATTTTTCATATATAATAATTTTTATTTTTTTATTTTGTGGATTACAAATCATTAACAGTAAAATTTTAGGTATATAGTGACATTGAATCAGGGGCATTCCCACCATCAATGTTGTCCTCCCTCTCCCCCCTGTTCCCAGCATGCATCCCATATCCTCCTTCTTTGTTCCCCGGGTTGCTAATATAAGTGGTCCTCTCTGTGTCTAGCTTGTTGTAGATTGGGCATCAATCCTGTTGTCTTTGGCTTTGAATTTGGAACCTAAGTCTGATCATGTTTATTTCTACTCAATGTTCATACGACTGTTTGGTCTTGGTACCCTCCATTATTTTCCCCTCAGTTTGTGAGGGAGAACATGATGGTTCAAGTTATGTGGTCTGTTTGAAGAAAAGAAGAAAAACAAAAGGGGGGGGGGCAAAAATCAAACAAGCAAAAAATGGGAGGAGTCCTTCTAGAGGCTATAAATATCTGCTTAAGAGAAAAAAGGAAAAAAGGAAGAAAAACATAACAACAATACTAATAAAAATTAAACTAAATACCCGAAAAGTACCACAGCAATAAAGACAACAACCAAACAATAATCTCTGTTCCTAAATAAAAAAACAGAGCACGAAAACAAATCAAAACAAAGCAAAACAAAACAAAAACAACAACAATAACAATAAAAATAATTGGTGCTTTTCTTTCCTTTCTTTTTTCTTTTTTTTGCATAGGTACAGTAAATATTGGGGAGATTAGAAAGAGAATTCCCTTGGCCTAAGAAATACAGGGTTTCTCCGCCCTTGAGGTATACTGTCATATGCATAACTACAGGTTCTGTATCCATTCATTTACTCTCCCCTAGGTCCTTTTGTGGTGTCTGGAAACTATACGCTCAGTCATGGATGATGAGATCAGGTCTCTGTAACTAGAGGTCTTGGTATTTACACAAGTCATAGGATGGAGTCTAGGATGGAAACTTTCTTTACGGTTCTAGAAGTTCTGTTTCATCACTGTTGTTTTAATCAATATTCTGTAGTTGGTGGTCTTGGTTTTTGCACTGATCCTAGGTCAAAGCCTAGAATGGAATCGAGTTCTGCTCGATTGCAGTTGTCATAGTCAGACCTCTGAAATTAGATATCTTGGTTGTTGTACAGATTATAGGCCAAAGTCTAGAATAGGGACTTTTATATTGGTCCCAGGATAAGGACAGGCTTTCCAGTTCCCCAATTCATTCACATGGTTATGGTAGTTCTCAATGTAGTTATTTCTATAGCTGCACTCACCACTCTTTGTGGTGAGCTTCTTGAAGTGAGCTGGAAGTTTCAGCCCTCCTCTCATTGTCTCTGAAGATTGTTGCAAAAATGACTTATTTTTCTTAAAACCCATAGATGAGTGAGAGTATTCTGCATCTCTCCCTCTTCCCTCTGACTTATTTTACTCAGCATGATAGACTCCATGTACATCCATGTATAGGAAAATTTCATGACTTTATTTCTCCTGATGGCTGCATAATATTCCATTGTGTATATGTACCACAGTTTCTTTAGCCATTCGTCTGTTGAATGGCATCTTGGTTGTTTCCAGAGCCTGGCTATTGTGAATAGTGCTGCAATAAATATAGGTGTGAGGAAGGAGTTTTTGTATTGTATTCTTGTATTCCTAGGGTATATCCCTAGGAGTGGAATAGCTGGGTCGAATGGGAGCTCAATTTCCAGTTTTTGGAGGAATCTCCATATCGCTTTCCATAGAAGTTGGACTAGACAGCATTCCCACCAGCAGTAGATAAGAGTTCCTTTCTCTCCACATCTCCACCAGCACTGATTGTTCTCATTCTTTGTGATTTGTGCCAATCTCTGTGGTGTGAGATGGTATCTCATCGTTGTTTTGATTTGCATCTCCCTGATGATCAGTGATGAGGAGCATTTTTTCATGTGCCTTTTGGCCATTTTTATTTCTTTTCTTTTTTTTTTTTTTTTTTTTTTTTGGGTTTTTGGGCCATACCCGTTTGATGCTCAGGGGTTACTCCTGGCTATGCGCTCAGAAGTCGCTCCTGGCTTGGGGGGACCATATGGGACACCGGGGGATCGAACCGAGGTCCGTCCTACGCTAGCGCTTGCAAGGCAGACACCTTACCTATAGCGCCACCTTCCCGGCCCCCCCCTTTTTTTTTTATCAAAGTGTCTGTTCATTTCTTCTCCCCATTTGGCTTAGAGTGTTCTCAACAACCCCCATTTAAGCCATTGCATTCCTTCATGCAGTTATTCTAAATACTTCATATAAGTGATATAATCTTGTATTTATGCTTATTCTTCTGGCTTACTAAATAATGAAAAGAAAAACTTTTAAACATGTTGTTGAATCACCATGAATCACAAATTTAAGCTGCCCAGCACTTTAGACAGTACCAGGAACACCCAAAGTAAAGAGGTTGTCAGAGCTAAGATGTTGCCATTGTGATTCCCATTAGGATGATGCTGCTAGGGAGGCATTCTGGAGATGATAAATGAAGTGAATTTCTCGTGCCATTTTTCAGTACCAGCATATCAGGACAAACAGAATAACCTGCTTTTCTGAAACCAGACTCTCCGGGCAATGTTGCCATAGTAATATAGTCATGGTCTTGGGGAAAATTTCCAATCGCTTTAAAAGAGACTTTTATGTAATCCCCTAACTTAAAAAATGTTGGTAGGGGATTGGAGAGATAGTTCAAGGGGAAGGGCATGTACCTTGCACGTAGCTTATCCAGGTTCCACCCCTGGAATTGTATAGGGTTCCTTGAGCACTGCCAGGAACAATTCTTGAGCACAGAGCCAGAACGAAGCATGATGATTATTAATGCTTTTTACCTGAACTTGGGGAGGTCAGTATTGACGGTGACCATTCTCCAGCCTGAGGACTGTACTTCTCTGATCCTCAATGGCAGGGGGAAAAAAACAGCAACAACAAAAAGCTTGTCAGTGATGCAGACAAATGACTCACTTCCATGTGAATCCATTTGATGGAATATACTCTGCTTGAAGACTTTTATAAATTTTTTTTTTAACTCACTAGAGTTCCCTGCCTTTGATGCTGCCTTTATCACAGAGGGAGACTCTTAGATAATTGCAAGGGGATGAGTCATAATGAGTTTCCACTGATGCATGTTGCCTCTGTCTCATCATGAAGGCCCCTGATATCTGAGAGGGAACTGGTAGATGAAGAGCTGTTTTGTTCACAGACTGGAGGCAGGGAAAGACCTTCCTCTAACACATGGGGTTTGCATTGCTGGCACCTGGTGCTAACATTGATGAACTGAGCTTGGTCTTCTAGCGTCTCCATCTTCAATTCTTGAGACTCCTGGGACTGACTACCAGATTTTGGTTATCTGAGATAAATTGGAGTGTGAAGATTTGGCTCTCTGCTGAGAGAGCCATATTGAGGCCCTTGGGGAAATCAGTGATATTGATTCTGATAATTTAAAATGTTGCTTTTTTTTTTTTTTTTTTGGTTTTTGGGCCACACTCAGTGACACTCAAGGTTTACTCCTGGATATGCATTCAGAAATTGCTTCTGGCTTGGGGCACCATATGAGACAGTGGGGATCGAACCCAGGTCCATCCTGGGTCAGCCACTTGCAAGGCAAACATCATACCACTGCGCTATCGCTCCGGCCCTTCATTGTGGATTTTTTTTTTTAAATTAATTTTGATTGTTTAACTCTGTATTCTATTTTTGTTCATTGGATTGCTGAGGTTTTTGGTTACCTCTCATATTTTGCACCCAAGCTTGACCTCATTCTGGTTCCCAGGGAGTAAGAGTTAGAAATTTTAATTTTCTGTGTGAAATTGTTTAGAAAACACTGCCAATTTTAATCTATTGTTGTGCTACTAAGAATTAAATGTTGGGCAGGGGTTATAGTTTAGTCATAGAATAATAACAACATTGGCATGGCATTTGTGATGAGAGAGACAGAGACAGAGAGAAATGGAGAGAGACAGAGAGGAGACAGAAGAGATTGAAATAGTGAGAGTTTAGTATACATGTTCTTTTCAATAAGGAGGGAAATGCCACATTTCAATAAGAAATCTCTTTTTTGGCTTTTGGATCACACCCGACAATACTCAGGGTTTATTCTTGCTCTGTTCTCAGGGGGATCATTCCTGGTAGTTCAAGGAACATATAGATGCTTAGGAATGAAACCTGGGTAGGGCTCATGTAAGCCAAATGCCTTATCTAGAGGCTCCAGCCTCTAGAACGGGGGTCCTCAAACTTTTTAAACAGGGGGCCAGTTCACTGTCCTTCAGACTGTTGGAGGGCCAGATTATAGTAAAAACAAAAATTATGAACAAATTTCTATACACACTGCATATATCCTATTTAGAAGTGAAGAAACAAAATGGGAATAAATATAATATGTGGCCCACGGGCCATAGTTTGAAGACCCCTGCTCTAGAAAGATTTCTATCCATGGAAATTAACTTATGAAAAGGCTATTAGAAATATTTTTAGCTATAAATAATAGCTAGAAAGGCATAAAATTGTGAGTCTGCTTTTCTCATGCTTACAAGTGTTCTCACGGTAGACCTCTGGCACATTCCTTCCTTTGGTCTCTGAACCCTATTGCATGTACAATCTCTGTCACAACTCTGGCATGTGCAGGCTATTCAAAGTAGGAAGTGTGGTAGGGATATCGTGACAGTGATTTCTGTCACCTTTATAAGGTTTACTATGCCTTACCTGACATCACAATGACATTTCTTCACACAATGACCCTTTTAGAATAATGGCTGAATCCTGGCACCAAAGGAGCTGTAGAAAACCAGACCATTGCTACAGGTCTGCCAGGAACAACCTGTCATAAGCAAGAACGTCTATGGACTGAGAGCATGTCCTATAAGTTCTAGTACATGCTAGCATATTTGTTTCTAGGGAAATAGGGCAAATGATGTTCTTTACAACCACTTCATGTCCAATGAAACTGTTGTGTATTCATAAACCCATCTTGAATAATGACATTTAAAAATTTTTGATTTTCTTCCACAGCTTTGTGGATTTTTTAAATACTTTTTTAAACTTAGAAGTAAGGTGCCCATTGCTATCTTTGGAAGATTTTGGTTAATGAATCTTAAAATAAATGTAAGAGGACAGCAAATATATCTGCATGGACCTACCAGAAAGAGCTGGTAGATGCACTTTCTCAGCCACCAGGTCTATATATTGATTTCTATGAGCTTGATTTTATTGTGTTATCTACTTTACTTCAGGTGACACTTAACTACCTCGAGGAATTTACTACTCATCAGTGATATCTGCCCAAGAATCCTGCCTTTTGTTTAACCTGAGACATAGTCTTAGGCCATTTTATGGTGTTTTCAAGCCAGTTCACTATAAAAATACCATTGCTGTATAAAATTTTTTTCATTTTATTTTCAGTTCTACAAATAACTAGTTAAAAAAAACTTTTTTAAATGTTCACATTTACAGAAATGGAAGTAAATCTTAGGGAGAGAGCAAAACCCCACATTTTTTGGAGGGACTACATTCAGTTCTCGGAGTCTTTCCTGGGGAAAATGGGGGACAATATGATGGGATTAACACAGTTTGTCTGCATACATGACAAGTGCCCTACCCACTGCACAACTTTTGAGCCACAGAAAAATACCACATTTTTGTGTTCGCATTCTGATTTTTCCCTTTTTCTTTTTCTTTTAATTTTCGGGGAGGAAGTTTCTTAAAACTCCTTAAGAACTTGCTTTCCTACCCTACCTAATAATGATTTTAATGAACCTGTTGGCTAATACTTAATTATGCATATCTCATTATTTTTCTCTGTATGTCACATCTGCTGGCTTACTTTCTTTGACCTGAAATGGAAGTGTCTGCAGGAACAGTTGTCTTAGGTTAAAGATCCAACCTTCTGACTGGGCAGAGAGTAAAAATGTCTGGGTCAGTGATTTGCCCCAAAGTCATGATCCCTGGAGCCAGCACTGTTCAAGGAGGGAAGGCCAAGAAAGTTCCAAAAATAATACTAGGCACAGTCCATGCAGCATCCTCAGAGATATGTGAGTTCTTGGCTATTCTGGCCCCTCCAGGGTTATGAGGGCCACACCTTTCCTATATCTGGATTCCTCCTCTCTCTTTGTTAATAATTCTGCCCACGATGCCACTTCAATTAAATTGTTTGTGAATAACTCACATGCCACACCCCACCTAGAGCCTATTTCATTGTCAAAGCACCAACAGTAACAACTGGAAATATGTTCAAGACTTTAGGAGTAAACAGGATGTCTGCCAAAGTCTGGTTCTTATTTTTTATTTAGTAGACATGGTTTAACAAATTTGGTACATTCTCTTATAGTTCTTATTTGTGTTATTACTTTTTGTGATAAGTGGATAGTGGATTTCATCAAATCATGTTTATGAAATGATTGAGATAATTATATACACTTTCTCTTTGTGGTTTAGCTAATGTTTGAAATATATCATTTAATTTTTGACTATTGAGTTACTTTGAGTTCCCAAAAATGTTTCTGAAAGCTATTTGGCCTATTTTATCATTCACTTCTTAAAATATTAGCAATTAGGTTTTATGTGTCTTATTTTTTATTTTAATCTATATTTTAATAGTTTATTTAGATTTTCTACTTTGATAAATGTATGCATGTAAAGGTCAACATTATTTCATATACTAGTTGTATTATACAGATTTTGATATTCATTTTGTTTTAACTGAAAACAAAATATTTTTCTAATTTGAATAATAATAGTATCCATGAACAATTTAACTATATTAAAGAATTTTTTCCCAAGGTACTCTTTTACTAATTAGATTAGAAATATGTATAAATATTTTTATTTTAATATTATTGTAGGGAGGTTATTGTACAATCAAGAAAATAACATTGATATCACCAAAAACAAGCTTTCAAACTTGAAGAAGACATAAATATAAGAATATATAAAAAATAGATCGGAACTAGAAGGAAAATGTCAATACATTAAAATGCCAATATAATATAAATTTTATATTAAAAACAAAAACAAGGGGCCAGAGTGATAGCAGAGTTTGAAAATGATTTTCTAGTTGCCTTTTTAAACACAAATATATAACTAAATGGCATTGTCAAAGATTCCCAGCTGCTTGATCTAACTCAGCACGATTGCCGCCAGTTCCATCTACTTTGCTGCACAAAGCATGATTTTGTTCAATTTTAGAGCTGCGTAGTATTTAATTGTGTAAATATACCACAGCCTCTTGCTTCATTTCTTTGTCATTTGTCAATTGAATTGTTTTCCTACCTTGGCCATGGTACTATGTGCGATGCTGAATGTGGGTGTGTACATAGCCTTTGTAATGAATCATTTTGTGTTTTGGAGATAGATGCTAAGAAGTGCTCTTCCTGGGTGGGATGGAAATTATATTCCTATTTTTAATAGATCTCCCTATAATCCTTTAAGGATAAATCCAATGATATTTCCACCAAGAGTGCCATGATCATAGGTGTGAGATGGAATCTCAGTGTTGTTTTGATTCACATTCTCCCAATAATGAGTGAAGATGAACACTTTTTTTTTATATACATACACAGAGATCTAGATGTGAGAAGTTAGGGTGATGTTTTATATGTATTTCTTTCTCATGCTCTAAACTATCTTTGCACTTTCTTAGAATTACAATTATTTACTTATCTTCCAGTCTACTAATTGTCTCTGAATTATTTCTTTTCTAAGTTGTTGCTAGAGTGTCAGAATTCCTTCACTAATGAGAACTCCTAGAAGTATGGAAAATAGCAGGTCTTTGACATATCTAGTAATATATCAGAAAGTTTCATTTACTTGGAAAAAAATCTTAGCAATGAAATATTAGTTCTTTAGGCTACATCTAATACTGAGAATTACTGGAAATCTGAGACTTTGCCCATCTCACAGCCAAATATAAACCTTCAAAATTGGTCTTAGAAACTGGTAAACACTATTTACTTCAAGTTCTAGAAACCCTATTCGTGCCCCCCAACAATTCCCCAAAGTTCCTTTGTATTTATTGCCTTCTGTTTTTTATCAGATATCATGGTGAAGGTATTCCAAATTTGAATATGTATTTTGAACTAAGATTTTAGACGAATAGTTTAGTTGAGAGAAAAATTGAGCAGAATTTGTAATCCAATTATTTGAGGTTAGTTTTCAAATGTAATAAGGGATCAAATATAATCTCTCCCACACCATTTTTCTGCTCCACTTCCCATTATCATTGTTCTTAAACCACTTCCCCACCTGCCAACTTCTTTAGAGAATTCTTTTTTTTGTTTTTGTTTTTGTTTGTTTTTGTTTTGGGGCCTTACCCGTTTGACGATCAGGGGTTACTCCTGGCTATGTGCTCAGAAATCGCTCCCGGCTTGGGGGGACCATATTGGACGCCGGGATCGAACAGTGGTCCGTCCTACGCTAGCGCTTGCAAGGCAGACACCTTACCTCTAGCGCCACCTTCCCGGCCCATCCTTAGAGAATTTTTTTTTTTTTTTGTTTTTTGGGCCACACCCGGTAACGCTCAGGGGTTACTCCTGGCTATGCGCTCAGAAGTTGCTCCTGGCTTGGGGGACCATATGGGACACGGGGGATCGAACCGCGGTCCGTCCAAGGCTAGCGCAGGCAAGGCAGGCACCTTACCTTTAGCGCCACCGCCCGGCCCCCTTAGAGAATTTTTAATTCATCTTATTGTTCATTCCAAGGATCCACAGCTAAAGCTCTTTGGCTTCAAATAAATCCCCACTTTTTATTGAGTTTTACCAGAAGAGAGAACTACACTTTCTTTTGCTACTTGTGTCTTTTGATCTGCAAAACCTATATCCGCTTCTCAGTTTTTCCTTCTTGGGTTAGAAAATATAGCCAATTACCCACTCATAAAAACAGGCCCCCCCCCCCCCAACTCTGGTAAAGAAGAAACTTGATAGACCAAGACTATTCTCCCTTATTTTCTGCTTTCTAGAAACCTATGCTAAGGCTGGTGAAGAAGTAAAGAAGAAAGATTCCATTGGTGCCTTAACATACATTTCTGCCTATTTGAAAATGATTATTATTTCTGCTTTTTGATTTTTGTTGTTTGATTTTTAACTCTGGGCCTTTCAAACAGTATCCCAGCAGTCTGTGGGACATGGCCAGAATAGTCAATCAACCAATCAGGGCCAGGTCAAGCAGTTTCATTTAGTTTTACAAGGGCTACACCCAGTAATACTGAAGATGTCATGTGGTGCCAGGGATTGGCCCCATTCTGGTTTGGCTGCACCGTTTTCTGCTTCAGCCTTATGTATAGCTTAGACCTCTCTAGTGATCTTAGACATATTTTACTAGTTTTTGACATAAATATTAAATTTTCAAAACTACTTTAAGTATCATGTATCTACAACCAAAAAAGGATATTTATCCAAAGATCATGTTTTAGTCAATCGAGGTTTAAATACATTTTATTACTTTTCATTTTCTTTTTAAGAATATTCTTGAAAACTGAAAGTTTAAACAATATAGTGAATGGTTAAGAGACTTGCCTTGCATGCTGTCCACCCTGGTTTGATCACAGCAGGAGTGATCCCTAAGCACAGAGCCAAAAGAAAGCCCCGAGCACTGCCAAATGTGGCCCAAAAGCCGAAAAGAAAAGAACACAACAGTCAAATAATTCAAACCCTTTGTTAGCATAGTTTTTCATTTAACATGTTGACACGGTAACTGCAATTTGTGTGAATTAAGCAAATTGAGCATGAACCACTGGTGTTACATGCCAGTGTGAACATATTAAAGAAAACTTGAAAAGGGCTAGAGATAGTACAGCAGATAAGGGACTTGCTTTGCAAGTGGCTGACCTGGATTTTGTCCTTGGCACCCAGTGTGGTCCCTGGGTCCCTGCCAGGAAAGATTCTTGGGTGCAAGGACCAATTGAATAGAGCTCCAAAAACGAACAACAAAACAATTCAACAGAAAAAAATGGAATTTTTCATATACCTGCTTTCTTCCTGCCTCTATTTTGTTCTATAAATATTGATGCACTGATGTGGTACATTTGTTATAATTGATGAACTGATGTAGATATAGTGTTATTAACTAAATCACACAGTGTATATTGAGTTTCTCTTTTTTATACCCTGTGAATGATTAGTCATTCACTTATGGAAAGGATTCTTGGTTGCTTCTAATGTTTGAGATAATCATGAATAAAATGAATAAAATAAAATAAAAAATAAATGCCAATGTGCTGGCTTTTCTGTGGACATAGCTCTTCCATTCATTTAGGGAAAGACTTGGAACAGAAGTGTTGGTCTGTCGACAGAGTGTTGTTCAGAATGGTAAGATGGTGGAAACTTCCTGTGTGGTTGTGCCATTTGGCCTTCCCAGCAGCAATAGATGAGCCATCTTATTGTACCACATTCATGCAGTTTTTGTGGACAATGTTTTGGATTTGAGCTCTTCTAATAGGCTTGTAGTGGCATTCACTGGTGAGTACCATCTGCTTTTACAAAGCAAAATCTCTCGCCCCCCTGACAGCTTCCTCGCATGAGCTCTTATTGTTTGTCTCTTTAGTAGAGTTTCTTTCTATACATCTTTTCGATTTATCTGTGCTTCATATTCAGAGCTGCTGCTACTCGAGTCCAATTTTCCCTTACCTCAAGGTTCTCATGCGCCTTAGATAATACAACCATAGTCATCTTTTCAAAAAGCAAATCCAACCAGGCAGCAGCATCAGCAGTGTAAGTCTTCCTACAAATCTTGTAGGAAATATCTGAATAGACTTGCATTTTGGTGCAGACAAAACCTTTTACTTTTCATTTTCTTTCTTTCTTTCTTTCTTTCTTTCTTTCTTTCTTTCTTTCTTTCTTTCTTTCTTTCTTTCTTTCTTTCTTTCTTTCTTTCTTTCTTTCTTTCTTTCTTTCTTTCTTTCTTTCTTTCTTTCTTTCTTTCTTTCTTTCTTTCTTTCTTTCTTTCTTTCTTTCTTTCTTTCTTTCTTTCTTTCTTTCTTTCTTTCTTCTTTCTTTCTTTCTTTCTTTCTTTCTTTCTTTCTTTCTTTCTTTCTTTCTTTCTTTCTTTCTTTCTTTCTTTCTTTCTTTCTTTCTTTCTTTCTTTCTTTCTTTCTTTCTTTCTTTCTTTCTTTCTTTCTTTCTTTCTTTCTTTCTTTCTTTCTTTCTTTCTTTCTTTCTTTCTTTCTTTCTTTCTTTCTTTCTTTCTTTCTTTCCTCTTTCTCTTCATTCAGCTAGTTTGTTATTTACTTTAAATCAGCATAGCCCATTTCTGGTGCTAAGTGTCTTATAAAAGCACATGGCATAAATTCTCTGCTTTAGTTGATAATGAAACATCTTTGTCAGAAATAGATGTGCGAGGATTTATGAGGTATGTAGTCAGAGGAATATAGCTGGATTGAGTATAAATTAAATAAAAACAAAGAAAAACTATTAATACATTAATTTTCTGTACTTTTTAAAAATCATTGCATTTCCACTTACTTATAAACAAGAAAAATATATTATTTCATGCTTGCTAAGGAGGTAGGCTTGGGAATGGGTGGAAATCCAGGGACAATGGTGGAAAGAATTTTTCATTTGTGGTGGGATTAGTCTTGGAACAAATGAGCAATTTTGTAACACATGGGTCTTTAAGTAGAATAATTTATTTGAACATCAAATGATTTATGCTAGAAAAAGCAAAATATCAACTTAGATAGTTTTTAGATATTTAGATACTTTTTTGGGCTTATTTTCTAGTTTACATGGAATGAAACTGTGTGTGTGTGTATGTGGTGTGTGTGTGTGTGTGTGTGTGTGTGTGTGTGTAGTTACTTAAAAGTACATTCAGGTACTTAAAAATAATGGCAGCATTTTTATTTTAATATGTTCTCTGTTTCAATCCAACTGTTACCCTTTTATTTTCTATAAATCCAGAATGTTTTCCTTTATGTTTTAATTAATCATTTTGCTTTATTTTTTTCCAGAAGGATTGAACTCAGTGCCTCAGACATGTGAGGTGAATGTTGTATCACAGCCATATCCCGGACCTTAATTTTCTATTGAATAACCTGTAGACTCTTCGCATTTTTTAATTAACCCCTGTCCACATCCATTTCTGGTCTCCCAATCATGCATAGTCCCACTTATATTTCACCAAATAGAAAGAACATGAATGTTTGGAGGTCTCCACCCCAGCAAGTTACAAGAACATAACAGAAAAATTCTCCTTGTTATCGTTTTGGTGCACTCTGAGTGTCTTTTCTGTGCTCCAAGGCTCTTTGCATGTGCTGACATTCCGAACAAAGCCATGACTAGGCTTTTCCATATTTTCTATTCAGTCAAAGTTTTATATTTTCTTAGCAATATGTGATAGTACCCGGGTATCTTGAGGAGATGTATGTTTGTATAATTAAGGTAATGAGAAAGGAGTGTGTCTTGGGATGCTTCTTCATTTATAAACCTCCTAACGCCTAGCTATGCCTCTGTAGCTTTGAGACGGGTGCGTTGAAAGTAAAATCGTCTGAATAGACCAACTCAGCCTAAAAATGCTCATTATGTCCAATGCTTCATTTCAGTGGCTGAAATGGGTAGGGGTGACAGTGGGGTCGAAAGCTATTGAAAAGACTTTGGGAAGATTTATTATTGATTTTTTTAGTGAAGGCCAACTTTCTATCTACCGTCTATTTGCCTATTCATTTCAAGATTTCTAAAATATTTCTGGACACTGAACAGAAGTGAAATTATGAAGGAGCCATGTGAAAATAAAATCTTTAGCTTACAGATAAGAAAGAGCCCACCTGGGTAGCTGGCTCTGTTTTAGATGAGGAAGGGATCTGGGTATGGCTAAGTAAGCCGTAGGTAGGGAACATCATGCTCCATCATCTGCCCTACTTAGTTGATGTTATCAGTTGAACATAAGCATTTTGTTTATTTGATGTTCTTTTTGATATCACTTGATACTTTTCTGGATTTGTTGAGAAGAGCTCTGGGGAGGAAACTCTAGGCCTGTGGGGAGATCTTAGTAGCCAGAATGTCAATATTGCACATTTCTCTCTGTTTATTTAATAATTATTTATGCACATTGATATATAATTGTTCATAATTGAGTTTCAGTCTTACAATGTACACCACCCTTCCCCAGTGCACATTTCCCACCAGTCCCCAGTTGTCCTCCTACCCTCACCTCTGTCTCCCTCTATGGCAGACATTTTACTTCTCTCTCTTTCCCTCTTTCTTTCCCATTTTTTATCTTTTTGACAGTTATTTGTATATCACTTTGTCTCTTTTCAGCATCAGTTCTTGTCTGGAGTGATCAGTTCCATCTATCATTGTCATAGTAGTCCCTTCTCTATTCTAACTGCACTCCCCACTCTTTGTGGCAAGCTTCCTATCATGACTTGTCATAGACTGGTCCTCCCCTGTTTGCTGCAACAGTTTTGTTGGAGTTTTGTGCTCCTTTGTCTAATTTCCTTGGCAGAAACTAATTCTTTTCAAAGTTTGAATTCTATGATAAGCATCTCTTTTGGTAAAGCAGCTCCATCAGTTTGTCTCATGAAATGTCCATGACATTGTGTCTATGCTCAATGCTTTTCTCCTCCCTCTTGGAAACTCCTTTTATTGTCCCAACTCACTGTTTATCTACCAGGGGATGGTCTGTCACTCAGGATCAGATCCATGGACACTTTCATAATCCCATTGATATGTGAGATTGCTGATACTTCTGTATCCACATGGAAACTATCAGTGTTTGGGCCACTGTGGTTTGCAATACTGTTACTAAAGAAATACCATGCATATCACTCCCTTCTTTTACCACTTAGTTCTTGTCCAGAGGGATTATTTCCAACTCTCTTCATTGTCATAGTAAATCCTTCTCTGTTCTAACTACATAACTTAACCCTCACCCCTGCCCTGCAAGCTTTCTATTATGTATAAATCCTTCTGTCCCTGTCCCTTTTTTCTATCATCTGGTTTTTTTTGGGGGGCTCAAGGGTTACTCCTGGCTATATGCTCAGAAATTGCTCCTGGCTTGGAGGATCATATAGGATGCTTGGGGATAGAACCACCGTCTGTCCTGGATCAGCTGTGTGCAAGGCACCCTACAGCTGCACCATCCTTTCGGCCCCTGTTTCTGTCATCTTTAAGTATAAGTACCACACTCTGGTTCAGTCATTTTATTGCAAACCACAGTGCTTAAAATGAAAAAAAGAAGAGAAAAAGAGAGAGAGAGAGAGGGAGAAAGAGAGAATAATTAAGCCTTCCATAGAGACAGTCTAGAAGAGAGGTGGGAAGGAAACTGGCGACATAGATGGCAGGGTATGTGCACCGGTGAGGAGATGAATGTTGGTATTGTATGACAGAAATGAAAGCTTGACCAACTTTGTAACTGTGTATTTCACAGTGGTTTAATTAAAAACTAAAATCAAACCTACCAGTCCTATCTAGGAGCCTATCATGTCCATAGTAGACATTTGTTGGTTGAGTTAAATACACAAAAGAAAAAGATAGGAATGAATCAGAGGTAATTGGAGACCAATCCTGAATGAAGGAAGTGTTCCTATTTTATGGTTAAAATGAGACATCTGAGAGTTTTGAGCATTTTTTTTTACTTATAAGAATAAAATTAGTGCAGAAAGGAGTACAGGAATAACAAAGTAGGTTTCTTCAATGGAAATCAATTCTAATAGCTAAAAAATATACTCTATTTAGGCCTCCATGGTGGTGTCCTTGACTTCAAGATAATGCAAGATAAATTGTCAAGGAATTCAAGATGAATTCTTCATTCTGTATGATCTGAAAAATATTAGAGCTCTTCTTAATCATATTGATTTAATTATTTAATTAAATTATTTTAAATTTAAATTTAATTATTTAATTATATGATTTCCAGTGTCTTCTCCTTTAACAGCTGAGCCAACCAACGACTCCACTGCCTTTTCTGAGGCATCTTAGGGAACTAAAGAAGCATCACCAAGAAACTCAAATAAGTGGAAAGATACCACCAATAAAAGAAACCCTGTGGTCTCAGTACAAATTTGAATCCAAGTAGAAAGTTCAGTCGCCAACAGAGGAAGGGAGAGATCAAGGATCCCCTGACAGCCTAGAGAGAGGAAAGTTTGCTGAAGGGCTATGGAGAAATTCAATGGGGGGAAATGAGGTCAAAGCGCTGGAGCTTAGGGGACAGCTCTGGAAAGGCTCCACCAGGAAACTTGTAGGAAATGTTTGTGACTCATGTGAGCACAGTACCCAGTACAGGAGGTGGCCAAGGAGAGATA